>NC_044061.1:28799561-29024561 GCF_902167405.1 Gadus morhua | reverse complement strand
CAATATTGAATAGGCTACTGTAGCCTACACTATGTACAAATGGTTTTGCTCTTTGCTCATGGCCGTTGTGGCAGTTTTAACATGTCAGCAGGCAAGCTTCACTCATTCCAGGATGTATTATGCTTTGTCCTATAGCCTACTTGGAACGTGTTTTGAAATGGATCTATAGCCTATAGAAATTTGCCAGCTGGAATACAAAGCAAACTCTCCTTCAAATGCACATTCATGGAAGTCTTGTATTGTCATCCCCAAATAATGCTGCAATGTAATAATATACATCTTTAAATGCACAATAATGAGTCATTATTTTTATTATGACTTATCAAAGATTTTTATTGGCTCCCAGAATGCAGGTCTGTTAGTGACTCCCAGTATCTCTAAAAACAGACTGGGAAGTAGAGCATTCAGTTACTGGGCTCCTTTACTGTGGAACCAGCTCTCTCCACACTGTAAAAAATTAAAAGTTGGGCAAACTCAAAATTGCAATGCAATTTACTGCAATCAATTTTTGAGTTTTGAGCCCATCGAAAACGTGATTTTCTTCTTTAGACAAACTTGAAAGTTAGAGTTATACCAACTAAGATTTTTATCTTTTACAAACTCAAAAAAATAAGTCAGAGGTGTTAACTTAATATTTCAAATTAAGGTTAATATTATTTAAAAAAGAATAACATTTCAAAGAATGCAAAACGAGTTTTAAGTTCACTTTATTAAAACTAATAATTTGAAACTTCCATTTTACATTTCTGAATGCCAGACAGCTTTGACATTATGGTCAAACTTGTTCTGCACGAGACGGGAGCCCAGGTTAAACGGTGACGCAACTCTCGTGCCACATACACCGCACGATCCCGAGAGCTGCCATTATTTAACACACATCCACAACACACAGCGCACCGCACACCCATCCAACGGACATGCAAGTCTCGGTAACGGTGGCGGCAACACTACGCACAATAAACAACACACAAACAATAAAGACCCCAAACCCGTTAGCCCAACTTCACCTAACAGAAACAAATTGACCAAAGGCAATAAACCCCTTTTTCCCAACCGGCATCACGAATACCCAGACTCCCCGGGGGGGTAGTGTCGAAATGCGCATGCGCACCGTAGTTGGCCCAGCTACAATGAGCCCAACTCTTGACCCAAAACTCAACATTGTTGGTTGGACTAAATTGCATTGCACAGTTGTACATGAATACTTAATGTTTTATATTCATTTTACTCAGAAATCATAATGAGACAAACAATTTTGAGTTTTCGTTTTTACAGTGCAGGGGTCAGAGAGGCAGACACTCTAACTAAATGTAAGTAGGGTCTAAGCTGTCTAACACATTACCAACGCAACATTGAAACATCATAAAACATCACAAAAAAACAGCTGGAATACAAAGAGTTTGCTTTGTATTCCAGCTGGCCTGTTATGAGCAAATTTCTATACGCTACTATAAATCCATTCCAAAACATGTTCCAAGTAGGCTATAGGACAACGCATAATGCATCCTGGAAAGAGTGAAGCTTGCCTGCTGACACGTTAAAATGACTGTCACAACTGCCATGAGCAAAGAGCAAAACCATTTGTACATAGTGTAGGCTACAGGTAGCCTATTCGATATTGAATGAAGTAGGTTACTTTACACTCCCTGTCGCTGTACAGAGTAGACGATATGATTTGCATGTACAGCACCTTAAAAAACTCACTGAAGCCTATATTCATAGGCACACCCAGCCTCGCTTTCAATATAACACGCACTCGCATTCTGTAAACACCATCAGTAAATAATAATATGAAAACAATATAAAATATCTTTCAACAATAAGAAAAAAATTGTTTACTGTAAATCGATAAAGGTCAACAAATGCGCAATTTTCAGCTGTCAGAAATGTGTTGTGATCACTTGTATTCCTCATAGCTCTCAGGCTGTCAGGAAATCAGCAGCCCGTGATGTCAGCTCCTTTGATGTGAACGCGCACAGAGCGCAGAGTTCAGAGCCGGACAATGATGTCGTAGTAAAGCCCTCAGGGCTGCTCTGCATGTATTAACTGTGGCTAAACATCATCTGATTCAGATTCAGATTCAGATTTTATTTGTCACATACACAATACATTGCAGTGAAATGTTCACAGTCGGCTCCATGCTAAATATATGCATAACAAACATAACAAAACAGTAAATACATTCAATATGTCAGAGGTTATTGCACAAAGTCTAAGGAGCGGGGGGGGGGGGGGGGGTTACTTGAATAAATATATATATCAATAAGTGCAGTTGCTCAAAGTGCTTTAATCAGTGCCATTTAGATGCCTCACAGCTTGGGGGTAGAAACTCTTCCTTAGTCTCTCTGTTTTTGCCGCCAGTGAGCGGTATCTGTTTCCAGAGCGGAGCAGGGAGAATAGTCCGTAGCCAGGATGGCTGGGGTCTTTCAGGATGCTGCTGGTCTTGCCCTTGCACCGCTTGGTGTAAATGTCTGCTAGATTAGGGAGTTTCCCCCCTATGGTACGCTCAGCTGAACGCACCACTCTCTGCAGAGCCTTACGGTCCTGAATGGTGGTGTTCCCATACCAAGCGGTGATGTTCCCAGTCAGCATGCTCTCTATGGTGCATGCATAGAAGCTCTGCAGGACTGGTTTGGAGGCTCTGAATTTCTTCAGCCTCCAGAGATGGTACAGTCTCTGTCTGGCTTTCTTTCCCACGGTGTCCAGGTGGGTTGACCACGTCAGATCATCGTGATCTGGACACCGAGGTACTTGAATGTATCCACCCTCTCCACAGGGGTCCCATTGATGGATACAGGCGTGTAGTCCCGTTCCTGTGTCCTCCCGAAGTCCACCAGCATCTCCTTAGTTTTGCTGGCGTTGAGGTGCAGATTTTCAGACACCATTGTGTCAGGCACCTCACCTCCTCCAGGTAGGCCGTCTCATCGTTGTTTTGGATTAGGCCTACCACTACGGCGTCGTCAGCAAACTTTATGATGGTGTTTGAGTCTGCGATGGCTGCACAGTCGTGGGTGTACAGGGAGTACAGTAGAGGGGACAGAACACAGCCCTGGGGGGCCCCTGTGTTGAGGGTGAGGGGGGATGAGGTGTGCCGGCCAGCTTTCACCACCTGAGGTCCCTCTGTTAAAAGTCCAGGATCCACCTGCAGAGGGCGTCGTTCAGCCCCAGGCTCCTGAGCTTTTTGATGAGGGGGGAGGGGAGGATGGTATTAAAGGCTGAACTATAATCAACAAATAATAGTCTCACATAGTTCAGCACTTTCCCCTTACTCTTGTCCAGGTGTGATAGGACACTGTGTAATATGTGAGTAATGGCATCCTCAGTGGATCTGTTGGGCCGGTACGCGAATTGTAGAGGGTCCAGGGTGTTGGGCAGTGAAGAGCAGATGTGGGCCTTGACCAGCTTCTCGAAACACTTCATCACCACAGAGGTAAGAGCAACTGGGCGATAGTCATTATGATATGGGGATGATGGACTGTGCCAGGGACAGATTGAATATAGCCATGAACACTGGTGCCAATTGATCGGCGCAGACCTTGAGAACCCGCTATCTCATCTGGTCCTGCAGCCTTCCTGGCGTTCACCAGCTTAATTGTCCTCCTGACATCGTGTTCAGAGAGAACGAGTGGTCCTCCACTCCCTCCTACTCCGTCGCTCTCCCTCCCTGGTGCAATGGCTCCTTGGCAGGTGTCAAAGCGTGCAAAAAAAGTGTTGAGGTTATCCACCAACTCCTTACTTGCACCTCCCGAGGAGGGGGGCGGGGGTTTGTAGTCCGTCATGATTTTTAGCCCCTGCCATACGCTCCTGAGGTCTCCTTGCTGGAATTTGGATTCCATCTTCTCCCCATATTCCCTCTTGGCATCCTTCACTACCTTTCTCACATTGTATTCTGCTGCTTTGTAGTCATCCATATTGCCAGTCTCCAATCCTAATTTATATGCAGCCGTGCATTGTTTCTGCACTGAAGTCATCATAACTTCAGAAGTTCTCATTTTCAAATGATTATGAATACTAGTATTGTTATTTGAAGCCGTGTCAGTCTTGGTGTGGTACTCTATGAGTATAGGCGCAGTCTTTTAAGTGTCGGCCTCATTGTCCTTTAAATAGCTGAAGAAAAGCTGTTTATTGGGAGCAGAACGTCCGCCGGCGCCCGACTATATCTGCGAAATGCGGACGTCGTTGAGGCACGCCGCACGCGGACGTAATTGAGGCCCACGCTGTTGGCAGGCGGGGATTACACATTTTTCAGTGCTACGGCTCACGCCTAGGGATAACCCAATAGCGATAGCCTTAAAAGGCTGCGCCTATACTCACATAATCTAGAGTTACAATACGTAACTATCGTTTCAGCCATATACTGTTCAATTCAGAATTGAATGAGAGGAGGGCTGAGGAGGGCTGTCAATCAAATATCGCGCTTCAGAAACGGCCAATCATAGGAAATCCCGCCCTGCCTTGGTTCCCTCCCCCATAGTGCCAAAACTAAGTTTGCGCGCGAGAGCAGAACATCATTCCCGAGAGGCTGTTACGCGCGAGAGGCTGTTTTGCGCGCGCGCAGAGATCATTTGCGCGCTCGCAGTTAATATCTTGTGGAATAATATAATACGCCCGAATGCATCTTTTATCACATGAGTGCTTTATGGCACTAATGTGTCGCCATACTAGGACCATTCATACAGGAGCAAGCAAGAACGTTACCTTTTTCTGTCCTTGGGAAACGAAAAGACGGACAATCCGTTTCCACTGTTAGAGCAGTTTGTCATTGCACATTTACGAGGCATTTCTTTTTTAAACTATCTTTATTTTCGAAAAATAGACAATGACAGATGAAATGATATTGAGCGGGACATTGACTGTATTATTTAAGGTGTTCATACCGTACCTACCATGTATATAACACATTGAACATTGAACACAAGAAATGGAAAAGATATTCCATTATGCCCATGTACTTTCACCATACATAACTATAGAAAAAATAAAAGAGCCTGCAGGAAAATATAAATACAGTACGCAAAAAAATAACTTCGACGGAATGTTTCTGATCGTGTTTCAGCTTCAGATGCCGTCAAGAGGGGTCTCTGGTCGTAATCAGTCGCAAGTCCGTCCCTGACCAATCAGCATTCATTAGCAGAATGCTAGCGTGTACGGCCAACAACGGCCCAAACTGTAAGAAATCTAAAGGACATAAGTACTCATTCATTCGACTTTTGAACTATAATCTATATTGAACTTGCGGAATCTACAATAAAATTTGCGATATTTCAACGACAAGCAGGTGAAAGAGACATATTTAGCCGTCTAGCCCCATAGACTCCCATTCATTCTGGACTCGCCCGCGATCACACCCAGTGGATGTCTAATGGAACTAACACCAAGATCGGTACAATGGGGCGTATAGGAAGTGCCCAGGCTCTTCGTAGACGGGCTCTGGTGGTATATTCATTTTGTTAAGGACAAAACGAAAAAACGAAAAAACTGCTGGTTTTTGGTTTCTGCTTATGTCAATTATTCCCAGAAAACAGAGTAATAAAACGTACCTTGCTCCTCAAGACGCTTGAGAGACGCGGTAAAGCAGAAGAATAGAAGAGAGGAAATACAATTGTTCGATACCAATTCAAGAAACATAATTATTTGAATATAAATGAATTCATTTATTGCTGGTTAGTAAGCAAATAAAATACACCATAAGAAAAGAAAGTGCCAACTTCACATTTAAGAAAGACTGGCGGCAGTTAATTTCAACATCAACATAAGTTTAGCCTCTTTTTTTTCACATGTGAATTGGAATTCAAGTGGCCTAAAATATTCCCGTTGGCCAAGTCCGACCTAAATGATTCTCACTGTTGGAGATAACCTGATTGAGATCAATGCGACAAGAACGCATGGATCAAAGAGCGCTTGTTTTAATCTTCGGAAAATGCTAGTTCCACACTAGAGACGCTAGAGGACGGCAATACCCGCCGTCGCGCAATGACATGCCCTCACACATTGTTGAAATGATACGCTGGATGCATACTGTTGCTAGGGGCGGCAATTGACCCGCGTGAAATGTGCACTGCGGCGCTTCGGCGCCGGTGTGTGGTGTGTTTTATAATATGTCCATGGCCGGCTTTAGGATGATGAGGTGTCACGCGCTGTTCGCAGAGGTGGGGGTAAGTCACTCATGTGCAAGTCACAAGCAAGTCTCGAGTCATAACCTTCAAGTCTCAAGCAAGTCCCAAGTCACTGTGGTGAGAATCAAGCAAGTCACAAGTCAAGTCATTGCTCAGGTCAAGCAAGTCACAAGTGAAGTCATACAAAAATCTGATAATCTAACCCAGTTTCCACATTTAAAAATCGGTAGAGTGAGTGGTTTATAAGTTGAGTTTTATTTCAACATTAACAATAAAAATGTCTTAACATTAACAATAACTCAAACTATTCAAAACATTCCAAAACCATTATGTGAATAGGCCCAAAACTGAAGGCAGCTCTGTCCATCACAAATGTCCAGGTAGTGGTTCAACTGAATTTGGGGACTGGAACTTGAACCCTCTTAATTTTTTTGCGGTATGCTGAGAACAGCCCAGTCTGACGCTCTGGCTCTGACGGTGTAATTTTACTTGAAAATTACTTGAAATCATTATTATAACCCACTTACAGCCACTGAGTTAGAAGTAGCCTACTGACATGAAAATCGTACTGAACTCCCCCTCCCCCGCTCCCCGTGAGTGACCACTTCGTGCACGTGCACGTACTCAAAGCTCGTGACCCAGAGCAAGCTTCTGTTTGTTGTTATCCTGCGGTAGCTACTGGCGCTAGCTAACTAGCTAATCAACATTTGGACCTAGCACTAGAAGACAACCCTAAACTCCAACCTAGCTAGCCTGGCTCACTCTCGCGCATCTGTGTTCGCGCTCTTGCGTGATTGAGCGTCCATGTTCTTGGAATGGGTGGAGTCAGAGTCAGCGTTGAACAAGAGGGGGTAGGACCATTTGAGTTGTGTATTTTTAAAATCGACTGGCGTATCGCAAATCCCATATCCAACATTTAATCTAACTTTAAAAAAGTCATTTCGAGTCATCTGTCTCAAGTCTAAGTCAAGTCTCAAGTCATGAAGACCAAGTCAAAGTCAAGTTGAGTCTTTTATCAGTGTTAGTCAAGCAAGTCTCAAGTCCTCAAATTTGGGGGACTCGAGTCACAAAATAAGTCATGTGACTCGAGTCCCCCATGTCTGGCTGTTAGACACATACACGCGCATTTGACCCCCGGCCCCCCCACCATTTAAATCAACCCGGCGCCGCTGGATGTTGCCCGGCGCCATTGAGCAGTTTTCATAGGAATGAATGGGCGCCATTTTTTAATCCGCTGTCCTTTCTATAATAGGTCCATGGTACCGCCGGGGGTGCAACCATGGACCTATTTGCCAACCTGTACCGCTTGGGAAAGCCCCGAGCGTCGCACCGCCAACCTGTACCGCTGGGTGCAGCCAGAGCCCGTCTACGAAGAGCCTGGGCACTCCCTATACGCCCCATTGTACCGATTTTGGTTGTAGTTCCATGAGACATCCACTGGGGGTGATCGCGGGCGAGTCCAGATTGAATGGGAGTCTATGGGGCTAAACGGCTAATAATGCCTCTTTCACCTGCTTGTCGTTGAAATATCGCAAATTTTATTGTAGATTCCGCAAGTTCAATATAGATTATGGTTCAAAAGTCAAATGAGTGAGTACTTATGTCCTTTCGATTTCTTACAGTTTGGGCCGTTGTTGGCCATACACGTTAGCATTCTGCTAATGAATGCTGATTGGTCAGGGACGGACTTGCGACTGATTACGACCAGAGACCCCTCTTACGGCATCTGAAGCTGAAGAGCAATCAGAAACGTGTTAACTCAATTGTTGAGTACTGTATTTATATTTTCCTGCTGGTCCTTTTATTTTTTAGATAGTATGTATGGTGAAAGTACATGGGCATAAATGGAATTTCTTCCATTTCTTGTGTTCAATGTTCAATGTGTTATATACATGGTAGGTAGGCTACGGTATGACCACCTTAAATAATACAGTCAATATCCCGCTCAATATAATTTAATCTGTCATTGTCTATTTTTCGAAAATAAAGATAGTTTAAAAAAGAAATGCCTCGTAAATGTGCAATGATAAACTGCACTTACAGTGGAAACGGATTGTCCGTCTTTTCGTTTACCAAGGACAGAAAAAGGTAACGTTCTTGCTTGCTCCTGTATGAATCGTCCTAGGCTACCTGAGGCTTCACCTGGTAAGGAAAGTTGCGCTGGAGCCCGGGTAATATCGCACATGGCTTATTCAAGTTGCGCGCTAGACATTCTCCAAAGTGTCGAGACTCAAGCACTTAACTTACCTTAACCGATTGTTCCATACAAATGGTTAGTTAACGATTTAACAACTTCAACATCTGCTATTACAGTCATTTTTTTGTAGGACTTGGGCTAATGACCTTGCACAGAGGGAAAACCATCTACACCACTTGTCATTGATTTCTATGCATTCACTGATCTTTACAGATGGGTTTGTTTTAAGCCATTGAATATACCGTAATTGCTCTGCCATGCAACACATTATAAGATACACATGTTTGTTAAATGAGAAATATGGTCTGGGTCACATTGAAACAGTAACAGTTGTATAACAGTAATTATACAAACATTATACCAACATTGCAACAGGCAAGTTTGTTCAAACATCACACTAACAAGAACACAATAAGAACAGTAACTAATAAAAAAAAAAGAGAAATGATTTAACAACACTGAACATACTGAACAGAGGCAGGGGAAAAGGACAGAGGAAGAAGACTTGTCCGTTGTCACAGCATCAAGGTCCGACTGTAGAGATCAAGAAAGGAAGAGGCATGAGGAGAACAACAGAACACTGCTCTCTAGCAGATTGTTTACTGATGTAAACTAAATTGATGCAGTCTTAAAATTATGATTCTAATCCAGGTTTCTATTTTAGGAGAAAGAAATGGCTCATAATCGTTACCAAAAAAAGAAGCTTTATCATCGGCACTTGTGAGCATTAGAAAAAACACTCTCTGTAAGTAACATACATATGTAAAACATTCGCGCATTTCTTTACATTAGCTCACTAAAACTGTTACTAGGTAAAAAAAAAAAGCCTTACCCCCAACAGCTGGTGTTATCGTTGCGGGACAAGGGAAGTGCTTTAGAAACTGCCGTAAAGCAGTACCTCTGACAGTATTACAGTGTGTGACGTCATCGCATGTTTTTAACGCCTTTTTAGAACAGATACGTGACCTTAAAAAATGCAATATTCAGCTGAGTTTATTATCTTAGCCCCACCCTTTGATAGCAACTTTAAAATTACTTGACAAAAAATTACATCGTGAGAAAAGTGGATTCTGAGGATAAAACCCCGTTGGCTCCCATTCATTCTGGACTCGCCTACGAGCGCCCCGCGGGGTCAAAGATTATTACCGCAACCAGTCCAGAAAACCGGAACTAACCCGCGAGTGCCGTGCCAGTTCTCCTCATATTAGACATTCTCTGGTGCAGCCCCGAGCGACGTACCGCCAACCTGTACCGCTGGGGGCAGCACCGAGCGCCCAGCGCTGTGATACGACGGAAGCCGACAGCGTGGAGAAGAAGAGTTTTTCCACCGGCTCTTTTCTTTCACCTCCGCCTCCCCGCTGAACGTCCATCTCGAGTCAAACGATGGCGAATGTGGTGGATACCAAGCTGTACGACATCCTCGGCGTCACCCCGACGGCCACCGAGAACGAACTGAAGAAGGTAAAGCACCGGGCGTCCAAAAATCAGATTAACTCAACTCATCTGGGTTATGTTTCGGTGGGAACCAGGAAGTGCGTTGCTATGCGTACATAGCTAGCGTTAGCCGCTAAAGTTAGCCACGACGTGGGCTAGCTGGCCTACTGTTTCAAATCATCATCTCGATAGTGTTGGGGTTTGTCCTTCTATCGCTCAAGAAAACAAGGGCAGCTGAAATGAGTTGATACCTTTTTGTCTTGATATATATATATATATATATATATATATATATATATATATATATATATATATATATATATATATATATATATATATATATATATATATATATATTGATGAGCTACACAAGTCACCTTAAGTTAGCTCATTCAGTTAGCTCACGCAGTCGAGGCTCCCGGGTTGAGGCACCACTTAACACGCTGTCTTACATGATGTCACAGACAGCCTGTCCTACATGATGTCACAGACAGCCTGTCCTAAATGATGTCACAGACAGCCTGTCCTACATGATGTCACAGACAGCCTGTCCTACATGATGTCACAGACAGCCTGTCCTACATGATGTCACAGACAGCCTGTCCTACATGATGTCACAGACGGCCTGTCTTACATGATGTCACAGACGGCCTGTCTTCCAGCATGTCACAGACAGCCTGTCTTATATGATATCACAAACAGCCTGTCCTATATGTTATCAGTCACAAACAGCCTGTCTTGTATGATATCAGTTACAACCTGTATTGCATAGCTTCACACAACGCCTGAGGTCTTTAATAACCTTAAACAATGTGTTGATTGTGAGGTGGTAAGATTATGGCATGGCTGTAGATGAAGCACTCATTACCAACCAACTCATTATTGCAAAGGTCCGGTTCTAGCCTGATATACATGTTTCTTTAAACTCCACTCATTACCAAGGCCCGGTTCCAACCTGATCTACATTTTTGTTTAAATCTACTCATTACCAGGGTCCAGTTCTACCCTGATATACATGTTGGTTTAAACTCCACTCATTACCAGGGTCCGGTTATAACCTGACATACATGTTGGTTTAAACTCCACTCATTACCAGGGTCTGGTAAACCTCTGGTTTATCTCCATCCAAATTGCTAACTTTTGGTGCTTCCTTCTTGTTTGGCGTATTCCAGGCTTATCGGAAATTGGCAAAAGAATACCACCCAGACAAGAACCCCAATGCTGGTGATAAGGTAACACTAATGTATATATATATATTATTTATAAGTGTATATAATGTATCTCCCAAATTATCTATCTTTTCTTTGTCGCTATGATGTGATTGATGCATGTGCACTCGCCCTTTGTTTAACCCTAGCTGTTGGCATCTAACCTTAGCTGTTGGTATCTAACCCTAGCTGTTGGTTTCTAACCCAAGCTGTTGGTATTTAACCTGTGGATTTATTTAAACTGTAATATAAATTAGTTTTTCAACAAGGTTAGGCATGGATTTTCCTTCACAGGGGATTTTAATGTTAAGACCCAAAAAGGAAATGGTTTATCAATACTTTAGTGATAGACCTGTATATGTTTTGAGTATTTTCAGAAGGTTTATTTGAAGAAGAGAAAAAATAATAATGAAGATCTGCTGTAATCAGGGCTCTACACAAACTTTTTTTTACTAAGTTACAAAAATTTAGGAGCACAGGGAAAAAAATGGGGGCACAATAGGTTTTTGTTTAGAACATTTATTAGCGTGCAGAAATTGCACACGCCAACAGCAACAACTTACTAAAGCAAAATTAAGACAAATAAATAGACAAGATTACATTTAGGCTACACAAAACGGCACCAATTTCGGCTTCCACCATACCAGGGTTATTGGGCTGGGTGCGATTTATGTAGAAATCGGGACAGCGAGAATGCCAAGTGGACTTGATGTGTTTCACCACAGCTTTGCGTTTCAGATTAGGGTTCCCCGTTATAAACAGAGAGGAGCTTGCCATTGCCGATGGGGCTCCCTTACAAAATGTACAGAACATTTTCATGTTCTTAGCATCATAAACTAGCCACCCGAAATCCTTCAACCAGTCTGGGGTTGAATTTGTAGACTATCGACTACAGTAACAGCATTAACTTTCTCCTCGCAGTCTATTCATAATATTGTAATGACCACGGAAGAGGCAGTGAATGAAGTATTGATTAGACAGCGATTTAGATACCCAAAAAACCGTGGAACACACAAGACTGGTAGGTAAACAAAACCCGCTAAACCCTCCCGTAGCGCCTCCCGCGCTACGGCCATCCGGAGGCGCACAGAGCTTTTGGCCGTGAAATTATACATACAATACAATACAATTATATTATATACTATTATATATAGAGCTCGGGGAGTCGCAAACGGCAACAATCACTTTCTCCTCCATTCTGCGGTTCACCCCGGACTGCACTGCAGGGTGGAACGGTTGGCCGGTTGAAAACTGATTGGCTGTTACGTTGCGCACGTCACTCAGTGGCCACGCTGTTGAACGCTGATTGGCCGTCATCACGCCAATGTCGCGGCAAAGTTTAAATATTTCAACTCGAGCAAAAGTGGCGTGCTGCAAATCCTTTATTATGTCCATGGCAAATCCACCTGAAATCCACGTGAACGCGCTCGCCCGTGCCGGGCAAAAGTGTTGCGCTGCAAATGGAATCGTTGCTTTGCATGGAATCGTTTCACCCCTTCGCGTTTGGTGTGAACGCACAGTATAGTGCGCTGTGGAGAAGTCACTCGCACGTGTGCTCCTGTTTTGTTTTTCTCGTTCGCACGCCAAAATATTCACTCGCAAATGTGAGTGAAACGGGCGCACTGTAGAGCCCTGGCTGTAATGATGGTCAGCCGTTTATTATGGTCAGTAAGCTGGGCCACTGACTTACAATAACCCTCATCTCATATTTATTAATATGGTTTCAACCTTTTGCATTGTTTGTGTCTCTCCATTACGTGACAGTTGGGGTCGTTGACTTTAAAGGGCTCATGTAATGCCGCCAGGTGTGGGTGTGATTAGCTGGTACAAGCCGTTTGGGTAGTAATAGTGACGTCACAAGTTGGCGTGTCCACCTAGATGTACGATGGATCAGTTTACCACCCTACCAAGTGGACTGTAGCAAACGTTGCTCATCTATCCTTCATATATCTGGGTGAAAACGCCCTTTGGGATGCAGTGTTTCCCACAGACCAAGGACCGATGTGTGGTGCGCGGGGGGGGTGGGGGCGGCACGGCGACGCGGCACGGCGACGCGGCACGGCGACGCGGCACGGCGACGCGGCACGGCGGCGTCAGCGCACGATAGGGCTGAACGATTTCAGGAAAAGATTGCATTGCGATTTTTCTGGCAGATATTGCGATTTCGATTTTCTTCACAATTTTCTTCAAATCAAGCTTCAGTGCAATATTCATTATTTACAGTAATATTTACAAACATGACATCATACCATTAAAACATTACATGCCATTACTCTAATGTAAGAATGAAAACTAAAGTTAAGAATCTATTTTAAATGTATTTATTAAGAAACATAAATGTAAACTAAAGTCCTTGACCAGTTGCAGTTGTTACAAATGAACTAAAAGAGCCATCTTTGACTGTCTTAACTTAGAAAAGTACTACTACTTTTTAAGACGGTCAAAGCTGGCTCTTTTAGTTAATTTGTGCATTAGAGTATAACAACAAAGGGAGAGACGTCGGAGAACCCAACGCAGTCTATTCGTAATATTGTAATGACCACGGAAGAGGCAGTGAATGAAGTATTGAATAGACAAGAGATTTATTAGATAGGCCTACCTAATAAACCGTTGGAACACACAAGACCGGAAACATAGCAACTCCGGTAAACAAACCCCAAGAAGCCCAATCCCTATGAGAGCTCCCCGCGCTACGGCCGTCCGGCGGTGCACAGAGCTTTTGGCCGTGATATTATATAAACAAATATTATATTACGATACTATTATATAGAGCTCCGGGAGTCGCAAACGGCAACATTCACTTTCTCCTCCATGCTGCAGTTCACCCCGTACTGAACTGCACTGAGTTTGACGGTTGAACGCTGATTGGCTGTTACGTTACACATGTGACTCAGTGGCCACACTGTTGAACGCATGTTAACCATTGCAACGCCGGTAAACAAACCCCTCGAAGAGAGCTCCCAGCCCTACGGCCATCCGGAGGCTCACTCAGCTTTTGGCCATGATATTATATATAAAATTATATTATATTAATTCGCCCGATTCGCGTCTCTACGTTGACGCGTGAACGTACAGTAAAACCGAAAAAAACGTGTCTTTGGCGATCCCGAGATCGCGTTGTCTGAAATCGTGATTTCGATCAGAAAACGATAAATCGTTCAGCCCTAGCGCACGAGTTTAGTTTTTACCTGAACTTTTGATTCTGTGACATTCAAGGAATGAATTGCAACAGACGACTAAAACTGGAAGTTTTTATTTCAAGTACAAATAAACTCAAGACCTACCTGAACCAATATTTAACTATTTTAGGAAAAAAAAAAAAATAGTAGGGGATGCTCGAATATTCGGCCAACCGAAAATGTTTGGCCGAAAATGGCCCAAAACATAATGTTTGGTTTCGGCCGAAGGAGTAAAACGGCCGAAAATAATACACAGAACATTTTTATTTTTGATAAAAAAAAATAATTAAAAAAAATGTTTCACTCATATTTAAATGTACATTGTTCTTAGATTCTTGCTATAAGGTCTGCTGGAATGTTAGAAAACGTTCAGGATTAAATAAATATTTTGTATCAAATTTGTAATTGATTTTTTTTATTGAAAAGCAAGACAAAAAAGTTTATAAAGGACATTTAATTGTTTGATTTATGCAATGGTGAAAAATTAAAGCAAAATAAATGAAAAACAGCAAAAGCCGTTTCAGTATATTCGGTTTCGGCCAAGAATTTTCATTTGGGTGCATCCCCAACAAATAGTAACAATAAACTACTAGGTACAACAAGGCAACTAACTAAAATAATGAAACTGCATTAGCCTAATGTGCAAAGCTTGCATGCCCCATCAGAACAGACTGTTCAACTTAATTTCAGACTAAGCTAACTACCTCCTCAAGCTGCTCCGTCTTGTCTGGACGAAGCCTTTTTTGGCGCAGAAAAAACTTTTCAATACTCATCTGGATTAAAGCAACAAACATTCAGAGTCAGAATAAAATAATATTAAGAATAGAATGTAATAAATGTTTTCTATTCTTTTTGATATGGGCACCGTATAGGCCTATCTAAACTATAACCGCATTTCATCTTAATCGCAGTGTTCGCTGCGTTACCAACAACGTTGTCTATGATGACGGGTGCGGGATGTTCAATATCAATAACGTTGAGTTCATAAAGCTAATATTACCTTTTCTGAGTTAACAAAAAATGTGGGCAGGTGTGTTGGACCACAGTATATCATACTAACCTTTGGTAAACTGCAAATGTCGCCGACAGTCTTCTCTGTGCCAAATATATTTTTCCATTGACCTCAAGCATTGCGCGTGGACAGGAGGAGCGGGCAAATCAGCCGGCAGTGAGTGTGCATGTATCTTCAGTGTGTATTATGGGTGTGACGATACACTCGACTCACGAGACGAGACACGATATTGGGTTAACGAGAAGGATACGGGACGAGATTTTAAGAAAACTATGACAAAATATATGACTGGACCAACAGACTTTTATTTAACCGAGTTGCCCATACATTTTGAAATGTTTTATTATAACTCTTGACATGCATGAAATTGAAAATAAAACTAAAATGTATAAAAGTTAAAGTTAAATAAATTAAATATTTCTCTTTTTTTCAAGTGCAAACAATATTATGTGCAAAACCAAATCAAAGTACCCAAAATGCTGCCAAACAAATGATTTAAAAGTAGCGGGGGCATCTTCGACGGTAGTACGGGTATTTTCCGACGTCATACTGGCTGTCTTTAGCTGTGTTCGAAATCGTTCCCTATACGCTCACTAGGGCTGTCAAAATTGCTCAAAAATGACAATCGAATGTTCGTTTGGAAAAAAATCACGAATTCGAACTATTCGAATATCGCGTTTTTGGATAAATTTCGAACGAATATTCGAACTTCGAATATGTTTGCCGTCTCGTTGAGAGTGCTGGTGGGCCGCGGCTTCCTGCTGGGCATTTCCTTACTTTAAAACGAGGGACATCGCGAACAGACAGAGGCTCATTCACAAAGCAGTTAGGCGCTTGTACCGCGGGAGTGTTTTTTCACATTCAAATATTATGAGGGACATCACGAACAAACAGAGGCTCACTCACAAAGCAGATAGGCGCTTGTGTAACCGAGCGTTGGCACTTAGATATTTATATGACAAGAATGACACAAGCGTGGAAGGGAAAATAGTCTCGTTTACTTAGTACATATCAGAAGTCACCCAGTCACAGCGTGAGAGCTGGAATACCTATATCCAAGTACGGAAACCCCGAGGGGATAAAATACATTCGCTCTTCACAATACTAGTCTGTTACACTTGTACCGCGGGAGTGTTTTTTTCACATTTGAATATTATGAGGGACATCGCGAACAGACAGAGGCTCATTCACAAAGCAGATAGAGGCGCTTGTACCGCGGGAGTGTTTTTTCACATTCGAATATTAATTTTCACGTTCGAATTCGCGTTGTTGGATACATTTCGAACGAATATTCGAACTTCGAATATTCGTTGACAGCCCCAACGCTCACTCACTATTCCCTGTGTTCATGATATAGTGCACTACATAGGGAACGAACAAACAAGAATTCGGACACTACGTTGAACATTTCTAAAAGTCATTTGCGTCAGTAAATGCGCCGGGTATTTGTGTGATAGGGTGATAGGGAACGAAATCGTTCCCTATCACGGATATAGTGCACTATATAGGGTGCTCGCCATTTTGTAGTGGTGTTCGAATTCTCAGTGGTTAATTTCATGCACAATATAGTGCACTTAAAATACCCAATGAATAGTGAACGATTTCGAACACGGCTCATGTTTCAAAAAGTGACGTGAGTCAGTGGAGGGGGGGGGGGGGGGGCAGGCAGAGACTGTGTGTGAGCCGGAGGCAGAGCGGGAGAGACATAAGCAGAGTTACGAAATAGCAGGCGGCAGGCGCGGTTCGAAACTGGTGTTATTTGGAACAAATGTGCTGTAATTTCAACGCAAATGAAATTATATCGATATTGACGATATGGTCTCGTTTCATATCGCGTTTGAAAAAATATCGATATATTTTAAATAACGTTATGTCGCCCAGCCCTACTATAGCCGTGATAGGGAACGATTTTGAACACAGCTTATGGCTGCTTCTCCTCCTCTTCTTCTTCTTTTCCTTCTCCTTTAGGTTCTGGCAGGCTAGACGTAGCAAAGGCGCAATACTGCCCCCACAGGCCACAAATAGAAGGTTGGATAGCTCACAAATCTCGCGAGACAGATTTTTAACGCAACGGGTAATATCGTCGAGTTTAATCTCGCGAGATCTCTTGGCACGAGATCTCGTCACACCCCTAGTGTGTATTGGCCAATCTGATTTGTCTAGACACGATTGCGATTCAGCCTACGCATAGCATGCGCGCAAACTCACAGCCAGACACAAGAACAAGAAGAGCAGCTTTTCTTTAAAGGTCCCATGACATGAAAATCTCAATTTATGAGGTTTTCTAACATAAATATGAGTTCCCCTAGCCTGCCTATGGTCCCCTAGTGACTAAAACTTGCGTTTGGTGTAAAACGAGCACTAGCTGTTCTGCTCGCCTTTGAAAAAACGGAGGTGTCATGCCAAATTTGTACCGGCTGCCAAATTTGTACCGGGTGCGTCATCCATACGTAATCCATTCCAAACCTGCCTGGCAGCAGATGATCGTGTCGTCCGTTGCCGGGCAGGCTTCAAAAAACATTTGCGCTCATGTTGCCAAAGACGAAATAACATAATACAGTTAACGGATCGCTAGATAACACTTGTTTTTACTTTATATTTGTATTGTATTTAATAGTTTAATCAAATTTAGCTAGTAAACTGAGTGTTTAAAGCGGGTTTCAAAAAACATTTGCGCTCATGTTGCCAAAGACGAAATAACATAATACAGAAAACGGATCGCTAGATAACACTTGTTTTTACTTTATATTTGTATTGTATTTAATTGTTTAATCAAATTTAGCAAGTAAACTGAGTGTTTAAAGCAGGTCAAGGACGAAATGGCACAATACAGGTAACGGATCGCTAGATAAAAGGTTTGCGAATGTTCGTGAACCTTTCACGTCATTCGACGCGATCATCTGTTGCCAGGCAGGTTTGGAATGGATTACGTATGGATGACGCGCCCGGTAGAAATTTGGCAGACGGTACAAATTTGGCATGACAGAGGCTCAAGCGCGCTGATTTGGAATGTCTGTATTCATGACGTCACCAAGAATCTCAGCTCCTCCCCTTACTCTGCCTGGCCCGCCCAGAGACGTTGGCCCGCCAATGAGACTCGACCGTGTGTGTGTGTGTGTGTGTGTGTGTGTGTGTGTGTGTGTGTATGTACACACACTGTAACTTGCCGGTTCTTCTCATAAATGACGTGTCTTGTATTTCCACAACGAGACTGTTGTGGGGGTTATCTGAGCCATGGTTGAGAAGGAATTGGGGGAAAGGAACTTTGGCTTTGACTCGCTGAAGTACATAAACTGCGACATGCCGCCGGTTGCCGCGAGGCACTATCGCCCGGCAGCGGGCAGACGGCAGCAGGCAGCGCGCGGTTCAGTCGACTTCAGGTTGATGTGAAAGTGGAAGAACCAGAGACGTCGCAGAACCCGACAAAGTCGTTTGTGATTCATAATATCGTCTGGAGGCGCACACAGCTTTTGGCCGTGATAATATGTATTAAATGATATATATTATTTAGATATAGAGCTCCAGGACTGTAACGCAAGTGTTGTACACTTCCTTATTATTTGGATAACCGTTCTGCTTTTGGTGTTATATGGCGCATAACACGTCGGACTCTCGTCTCTGGTATTTCTACAACGAGACTCGTATTGGGGGTTATCTCAGACATGGTTGAGAAGGAATTGGGGAAAGGAACTTTGGCTTTGACTCGCTGAAGTACATGAACTGCGACTTGCCGCCGGTTGCCGCGAGGCACCATCGCCCGGCAGCCGGCAGCAGGCAGCGCGCGGTTCAGTCGACTTCAGGTTGATGTGAAAATGGAAGAACCAGAGACGTTGCAGAACCCGACAAAGTCGTTTGTGATTAATAATATCATCTGGAGGCGCACACAGCTTTTGGCCGTGATAATGTGTATTAAATGATACAGATTTCTATGTATTATATGATATTATTTAGATATAGAGCTCCAGGACTGTAACGCAAGTGTTGTACACTTCCTCGTCGGACTCTCGTCTCTGGTATTTCTACAATGAGACTCGTATTGGGGGTTATCTCAGCCAAGGTTGAGAATGAATTGGGGGGAAGGAACTTTGGCTTTGACTCCCTCAAACACATGAACCACGACATGGAGGAGAAAGGGATTGTTGGCGGCGAATGTCTCCCGCTTGAGCCACCCCCACCCTCCTCCTTGACCCGCCTCGCTCCTCCTCATTTGCATTATAGCTACAGACACCAAAACAGCGCATTTGGGGGAAGCTCAATGTGTCTGGCTCGGAGTGGCTGTAACTCGGCACCACGGCTGAATTTCGGGAACGTCTTTGAATACTGTTAGTTGCCCACTAATACCTATATTAAAGAATACATAAAATAGCATGTCATGGGACCTTTAATGACATAGAAAAGAAAGATTAGAACGAAAATAAAACTGAAACCTATTTTTTGCATGCTTGCATATTGTGTTATAATGCAAGCTGCATTGGTTATTGCATTGTTCATAGAAAGTCATATTTGTGACAAAAGCTTTCTCTCTTATAAAATATTAGATAAGTTAATTCATCTGTTGTTTTTAATGATCATCACAAAAGTAGGAAGTGATTAGCAAATTAGCAAAATCACGCATAGAATTTTCTTTGTTGCATCAAGATGCATCAATAATCGCTTCAGAATCGAACCGTTGACCTCATCGGAATCTAATCGTGAGGTGCCAAGAGATTCCCACCCCTAGCACGTTGGTTGGGTCCGCACGAGAGAGTATCTCAAAGGAATTGTAGCCCAAACAGTCGCATGGTTGATCCATAGATCTGGTAGGTCAGATGGTTTTCTACGTCAGCTGAACTACGATGCTGCCAACCAACTCTGCTTTCCGATATTTGGTTATTTCCAATAGCCTAGGCCAGAGTCCTGCATGGGTCCATTTTTTGAGATCCGCACCCGCAATGTCCAGCACCAGATCCGCCACCTAAGACATTTTTTTATATATATACCTTCTTTTCTCTTTTCTAGTCAAGCTATAAACAAAAAAAAGTGCCAAGTTTTGAATTGGTTGGTTTCACATGTAGCGATTAAAACATTTCTGCAATACTTGGACACAAGATTTAAAACAGTATTTTTTTCCTACATTAAAATCAAAAAATAAAAAAGATCACCTCACTCTCACTCTCACCCATGATAATATCAAAATGAAATCCGCACCCTCCCGGACCCGTTGACATTTGGCCCGTTACCCGACCCGTGCTCGCGATAAATCACACACAAGCTGAATTCATTCAAATTAATGTGCTTTATTTTTATCTTGCACTATTGGAGTACATATACCCTCTTGCGCTCCGCCTCCACAGGGGAGACATTGATTCACATTGACCGGCAGTGGCTCTGCTTATAGGTCGGAATGTAGAGGCCAACGATCCTTGACAGGTTGGGTACTTTATTCTTTCTTACACACAACCGGACTCGTTCATGACTTCACTAAACTGACACGCACACTACCTTCTCCGCTCTCCTCGCTCGTCCACTCACTTGCTGACGACAAACCAACACACTTGCACATGCACACAGAGCCAGTGATATGCGTACGAGATAGGCCTACTTTCTCGTGAGCACCAGATACTTTCTCGTGCTCACGAGAAACGTTCAAAATATATATTTTAAACCACGTCCCTGTTATGGTTTCCGCACTTTTCTGTTGTGACAATCATACAATCAAATAGTTTATTTTTAAAATGCATTACCTTATTATTATAGTAGGACTCATAAATACATACTGTTAGGGAAATCTGTTTATGTTTTAATACGCGTTTCTGGAATTTATTTTTTAAATATATATCGGCAGACATCGGATTTTTAATCAACATATATTTGTATCGGCCATAAAAATCCTTTATCGGTCGGGCTCTAGTTGCACTGGTAATACTGATCAAGAAAGGTCCTGTTATCCAGTAACCGCCTGCAACTTTAGTGTGGTGACGGGGAGAAAATTATTGAATCGTTGACATCAAATTGACAATTCCGCCTTTGCTAAGCCCCGCCCCCTGTGGTTACGGTTGCTATGCCTGTGAAGCGCCCGGCCTGTCAGTATTGCGTTTTAATTGATGTCTTTGAGATATTCCAGCGAGATACACGCATTTCCAGGATAATAGTTCTGAATTTCTGAATTATTGTGCATGAAGGGCATTAAGATGGTCAGGTACCAGATTCCATTCTCTCTGGACATGTTTCCTGTTTCTAGAATTGGTCATAGCTCAAAGGTCGTTCTAGGAAGCGCCTTAGCCAAGGGTCAATTGGGTCGAAAACTGGGCCTTTTGAGTTGAGCTTTTATTTTATTTACACTAGGGCGGAAGAACCGGCTAGGTCCAGTCCGGAACCCATCTGGTCTCCTGATAAACTAACCCTATAAAACAGTAGTTAAACTAACCCTTTAACACAATAGTTAAACTAACCCGTTAACACAGTAGTTAACTAACCCTATAAATCGGTAGTTAAACTAGGCCTATAAATCTGTAGTTAAACTAAACCTTTAACACAGTAGTTAAACTAACCCTTAACACAGTAGTTAAACTAAGCCCCTTCATGCATAGTAGTCTGGGTTGGTTGTTTCTGTATTCAGAATGAGTTGTACTAAATCCCCTGGTTTCTTCCAGTTCAAAGAGATCAGCTTCGCCTACGAGGTGCTCACCAACCCTGAGAAAAAGGAGCTGTACGACCGCTACGGCGAGCAAGGCCTGCGGGAGGGTGGTGGGGGCGGGGCCGGCATGGACGACATCTTCTCCCACATCTTCGGCGGTGGCCTCTTCGGCTTCATGGGGGGTCAGGGGGGTCGCTCCCGCAACGGGGGCCGGAGGAGAGGGGAGGACATGGTGCACCCCCTCAAGTAAGTCCCGGGACATCTCTCGGCAACGCTGGTTTACCAGTACTAGTAAAAGTCAACATGCTGCTCTCTTTTCACAGGGTCACCCTGGAAGACCTTTACAATGGGAAAACTACTAAACTACAACTTAGCAAGAACGTCCTCTGCAGCACTTGTAACGGGTGAGTCTTGAGGGAGCTCGGTTTCCTCTTCCTGCAAGCGGCAGCTTCCTGTGGCGGTCTGTGTATCCAGCAGTAAACTGAGGTGGGGTCACAGCACGCTCGCTACCTGGACCTTCTCCTCACATGTTGTGACGTTTATGCCGCTGCAGGCAAGGAGGCAAGACGGGGGCGGTGCAGAAGTGTGGGACCTGCCGGGGCCGAGGGATGAGGATCATGATCAGACAGCTGGCCCCCGGGATGGTCCAACAGATGCAGTCTGTGTGCACAGACTGCAACGGGGAAGGTGGGCGCGCTGACCGACACACTGAGTTCTCGGGCTCAGGAGCAGAGCCTCACCGTTTGCCCTCATGTTCCTAGGAGAGGTGATCAGCGAGAAAGACCGCTGTAAAAAGTGTGAGGGCAAGAAGGTGGTGAAGGAGGTGAAGATCCTGGAGGTGCACGTGGATAAGGGCATGAAGCACGGGCAGAAGATCACCTTCGGAGGGGAGGCAGACCAGGCCCCGGGCGTGGAGCCAGGAGACATCGTCCTGGTCCTACAGGAGAAGGAGCATGAGGTCAGTGGAGCACATCTTCTAGAACTGACACAGCATGTTTCATATGGTCTTCAACATGGTTATCCATGTTACCACCAACTGGATCAACTGTCTTTTAGAGAAAATAGAGTAGAATCCTATGTCTCCGTCTGGAACGGCCCCCTCTGCCTGGACCGCCTGGGTGTGTAGTCATCGTGATGACGATGGGCCATTAGTAACCTCTGACGTCACAGTGAAGGGACTCGGGCGGCGAGGGGTGTGTGGAGCTCTGTGTGTGTGTGTGTTTGTGTGTCACGGTTTGTGTAGCCTTTCATATACAACGCTCAGTCACAACTATGATACGAAGAAGCTATCAAATAGTTACCGTGGCTGCTAACCATGGGGATACCACACCCCCCTCTATGTTTAGCTCCTCCCCTGTAGCGGGGGTGTTGTGACGTGGACGTAACGACGCGTTCCCTACGCTGAGCTAGGGCTTGGCGATATTGCAAAAATTATTATCACGATTATTGTTTCGATATCGATATTAATCGCGATATATAATTTGATACTGCTGAAGTCTGAAGAAACCAGTGTGTTCATTAGTTAAACCATACACTTGTTTATTACCATATTTGTGATAAGGGTACATTTAATCACATTTAAATTAGTGCTGTCAAGCGATTAAAAAAAAAAAATCAAATTAATTACAGGCTCTGCGTTTAATTAACGCAGAGCCTGAATTAATCGCATACTTACATTTTTCCGAGAAAGTATGTAGAAATTATTGAATTCAATTAAATTATGGCAGATTAATGATTCAATGAATAATAGACTTTAAAGTTCAATTAAAACATGTCTTTCATTAACATACGGTTTATTTTAAGATCAAATTAATAACATTTCCATCTCACTCAAGATCCAATGCATCTCAGTCGAGTGTGGCTTGACGAGGCTGCCTGCTAGCGCCAGCTTCAGGGGCTGTGGCAGCTAGTACCTGCGAGCTTGCTACCAAATGTTTTGCGTTGAGGTGATATTTAAAGGAGCATTTCACCGGTGGAGGCATGAATATGTATTGAAATTGGGTCCTATATGTAGTCGAATAATAAAATTCAAATTTGGTGCCGTCTTGACCGAGAAAAGGCAGAAAGTGACTTTTTGGCGCTTGTGGATTGAAAACAACTCCCAGCATGCACCACGATGCACAGCTTCGCTGGCCAATCCCGCTGATCTAGATCTCTGCCTATCGGACACCTCGCTGTTCCATCTACCAAGCTGATACCACAAGACTGCTTGAAAATCATTTCACACAACATTTCTACCGGCAACAAGTTTTGATTTGTCGCGCCACACTTTTGCCGTGCACAGGCGAGCGCATTCACAAGAATTTGTTGCGCGAAAAATTCGCTCGAGTTCAAATATTTGAAATTTGACGTGAATTTCGCGTGATGACAGCCAATCAGCGTTCAACAGTGTGGCCACTGAGTCACATGTGTAACGTTACAGCCAATCAGCGTTCAACCGTCAAACTCAGTGCAGTGCAGTCCGGGGTGAACTGCAGCATGGAGGAGAAAGTGAATGTTGCCGTTTGCGACTCCCGGAGCTCTATTATATAATATAATATTTGTATATATAATATCAAGGCCAAAAGCTCTGTGCGCCTCCGGATGGCCGTAGCGCGGGGAGCTCTCATAGGGATTGGGCTTCTCGGGTTTGTTTACCGGCGTTGCTATGTTTCCGGTCTTGTGTGTTCCAACGGTTTATTAGGTAATAATAATAATAATAATAGATTCAATTTATATAGCGCTTTTCTCACACTCAAAGCGCTTAGGTAGGACTATCTAATAAATCTGTCTATTCAATACTTCATTCACTGCCTCTTCCGTGGTCATTACAATGTTATGAATATACTGCGTCGGGTCCTCCGACGTCTCTCCCTCTTCCACAAAAGGTAAAGACATGCAATGGTGGTTATCTTGTTGTGGCGCGACAAATTCGAAATTAGGCCTACCTAATAAAGCGTTTTTTTTTTTTTTTTAATCATTGCTTTATTGGCCTAATCTGAGGAGAAATCTATGCCATAAACAAAAATATTATAGGCCTTTATTACACGGGTCTTCTCAATGGGGTTGAAGCGTTCACTTGCATGGGTAGTAGTCCGGTAACTTGTCAACCCCAGCGTCTTTGGTTGCAACCAAAGACGTGGACTATTTCTCTGCTGACCAACACTACGAATGCTGGTAACGAATTATAAATTGTAAAAAGACACACCATGTGAAGTTATTTTTTCGTTTTGGCAAGTAGCAGTGTAATAAGCAAGATAATGTAGCCTATAGAACGTTGCCGGTCATGCTCGGGCTCATAATTAAAGTTAATGTGTCGGGCCGGGCTCAGACAGAACGTGCTCGGGCCGGGTCGGGCTTGATTTTCTGGGCCCGATCTAAACTCTACCCTCCATTGGTCGTATAGCGCGACTGCGGCCCACTTAAAAATAAATAAATAATAATAGTAAAACGGTTAACCGTGTACACGAAAAAAAAGGGGTTGTGTAACCGTTTTACGAGAATCCTCCCCTCTTAACGCAAAAAAATTCATATCTTCTTCAGCTACTTGTTAGGAGCGGGAGCGGGAGCTATTGTTTGCATTCCCGCCACCTGGGCTGGAGTGGTGGACCGGGGATTTCTTTTTACATTTTTGTGGGAGTGACTGCTAAACATTCAGTGACGTTAATGTTGCCTGTGTTGTTTCCCTTTTCCCTCGAAACTGAATTTCACCAAAATAATGGCGAATTCCGCTGCATTCCGCTGCATATTGTAAATGTGACGTGTGATGTGCCTTGTCCCTGTTACATGTTATATGTGCTGCAGAACAGGAACCTGCTGGAAATCAGTTATTTTACTGAGACGAGCCCGTTTTAAATTGTAACTTTGTTACTATTAATACTTTGCTGTATAATTTTAAAAAAAAATCGGTAGATTCCGTTTTTATTGTCAGATTCCGTGATTCCGTCCGCGTTATCGCGGAAATCATAGAGCCCTAAATAATCTGCGTTAATTATTTTAACGCATAATTCTTTCTGTGATTAATTAATCGAAATGAACGCGTTAATTTGACAGCCCAAATTTAAATCTAAACATTTAACTTCACAAACATGTTTTATTTGCCCCCAACAGAACAATATAAGGTAAGCTATTGAAAATAATGTAAATAAAAATAAAAGCTCTGACTTCTGTCACATTAAACTCCTTTGGCAGGGCTTCAGAAAACATCATAAATCTTGTAGAAGGAAAACCAATACATAAAAAGTAAAAAAGTGGATGAACAAAGGCCCTGGCACATGAACTGAACTTTAAAGGAGACATATTATGGTCTTTTCCCAACAAGTAAACATGGTATTTGAGTTCCAGAAAACATGTTTTTGAAGCTGTTGGCTGGAAATAGCTTTTAGGAAAAAAAATATCGTCTACCGCTATTCCCCTCTGTTTCAGTCCCATTCAGAATGCGCTGTTTCTGGTGTCTACGTTGATGCAAATGAGCTGCTGCCCATTGACCAATGAGCTGTCAGACTGAACCAAAGCATGGAGGAGAATGGATTGTTGCCGTTTGCTGACTCCTGGAGCTCTATATCTATATAATATAATATAACATAATAATATTATGCGCCTCGGATGATATTATGAATAATAAAGACTGTCTGACGTCTCTGGTACTTCCACAAGTAAAGACTCGTAGTGGGGGATATCTAGGCCATGGTTGAGAAGAATTGGGGGGAAGGAACTTTGGCATTGAATCTCTGAGGTCCATGAACCGCGACATGGAGAAGAAAAGGATTGTACTCCGGGAGCTGAGCTGCAGGACTGCCTCTGAGCTCCCCGCGCGGGAGCTGCCGTCAAAGCCGTCTGGCCGCAGTCCGGCAGCTCCTGCGCTGTACTCCGGGAACTGAACTGGCGCCGAAGCATACATATATATATATATATATATCTCTCTATCTCTATCTCTAGCTAGCGCTCCGGGAGTCGTAAACGCAACATTCACTTTCTCCTCCAAGCTGCCCTCACCCTGGACTGCACTGCACTGAGTTTGACGGTTGAACGCTGATTGGCTGTTACGTTACACATATGACTCAGTGGCCACGTTACATGACGTAGCCTATGCCCGGTGTTCAGTTACCCAACATTTATCGCATGCATTTATTAGCTCCTTAATGTTGTCTAAGTTTAACATTTGTAGCTTTATTAATCGCTAAATAAATAGTAGCCTATGTGTTATTTTTGATTAAATTATTATTTATTTTTTTCGGTTTTCGTTTACTGATTTTTCCTAAACAGTTATGATTTACTAACCGGTTACACGTGTACCCGGTCACACCCCTAATTGTAACCTGGTTACTTGGGGTTAATTAATTTTCCCTTGGTTCCAATAGACTAAAGGTACGGCCACACTGAACGAGTTACGCGCGTTAGAGGCGTAGAAGATCTGAAATTGTTGCATAGGTTTAGGCGTGTAACGCAACTACGCGCCTAAATAACGCGGCCAACGCGCTAACACGCGGAGATCGCTTGACCAGGTGTCACTGGCAGAGAGAGACGGAGCCGAGGACGCACAGAAGCAGAAAGAACATGGACGACCAAGTCATCGTTTCAGTATGTGCTGAAACAATGAGGAGGTGGTAAAACTCACCCAGCTGTGAGCACCTACGGAGGATGTCATGCACTAGAGTAAAGATTCTCTGACCGAGCCCGAGCCAACCCGCAGGCCAGGTCGGACCGCGAGGCAAGACCCCTCCGCTGCACGTCGGTGTCTTGTTCGCCTTGTTGGGGCTTATTTTCCCGATAATGACCAGCGTTCTATACATTAGCCCTTACATATATATTCAGCAGAGTAGGCCTAAGTAACAAATGTGTAACTTTTTTATGTGTAACTTGGGGCTCGGGCTCATAATTACAGTTAATGTGTCGGGCCGGGCAGGGCTCGCACAGAACGTGCACACACACGTATACAGCGCAGCGTTGGTGGTGATCTCAGCCATGTTTGTGGAGCAAAAGAAAAGTAGCGGGGGAAAATAAGTTTCAGGCAGGCTCATCTAGTTGCGTATGCACGTTGAACCATTTTTGTGACACAATGATAAAGCGTCAGGTTAGGCGCGTAATCTTACGAATTTGTAATCTTATGAATGCAGTAATATGATTGGCGGGAGGGAGGTGTGATGTGCTATGATGTTTCCTCTGCAGACCTACAAGCGAGAAGCCAACGACCTGCACATGACTCACCGGATCGGCCTGGTGGAGGCGCTGTGTGGCTTCCAGTTCACCCTGAAGCACCTGGACGCACGGCAGATCGTCGTCAAGTACCCAGCGGGCAAAGTCATTGAGCCAGGTAAGTCCTGAAGAAAACAGTAGGGGGCGCGGTACTCCTGAGGTAGGGCAGTAGGGGGTGGTGTATTGCTCTCCAGCCCCAGCTGCAGAGCGAATCAAATCGCAGAAGAATGGGCTAATATTATCATTTCTGAGTTAACAATAATTTTGGGCAGGGGATTCTGCGCACAGTATATCATACTAAACCTTGGTAAAACGGTCAGCGACCGTCTTCTATGTGCCAAATATCCCGCTGCTTCGGTTTTCCCTTTTAATAGGCGTGTTGAGAGGAGTAGCGGGCGAAACAGTTAGCCTACCCGCGCACCACTGGCATGAATGCTTGTCTCTGTGCGTATGTGTTAGGGATGTAACGTTACCGGTGTAACGGTAAACCCCGATAAAAATGTTTTACTAACAATTACCGTTTTCATTTCAAATACAATTATTATCTCGGTGGATAACTGCGCACGCGGTGTGGAAACCGTGTGCTTAAATCCTTCCCAGCGCTTCGTCCGAGTCTCCTGAAGTTGCCGTGCAGGCAGACTGTGTAGCCTACAACAAAATGTTTTGAAGTTTGAATCATGGCGGAAGGAGGAGACGGCGCTCAAGACATCCATCAGCCTTCTAATAGGGATGTGCATTTCTGGCAAAAATACTATTCAATATTCACTGAGAAGGATTCGAATAATATTCGAAAAATTGGCAATCAAGAACCCCCCACGCACGCTCGCACGCACAATGACACAGGGAGCGGCTTTTATGATTTGTATGAAATCAATCTGTTTATTTCACCAACTGCGCCATCAAGTAGTATGCTTGTTTATCATAGAAAGTAATTTGCATTTTTTGCAAGTTCCCGCAATTTCATCGCATAAAATTGCATAAATATGCCCCATATTTCATTGCATTTTTTAAGAATACGTGTCACATGATCAAGGATTTTTGGCCGCATAAATCACAAAAAAACGCCACATTTTTCTGGAGGGACTGCTATGTATGGGAAACACTGAAAAGGACAGATGTACTTGACTCTACCAACGCTGTCAAGCACTAGGTGTTTACTCCAACCGACCACCAGTGGGGGGTATTTTACTCCAACCGACCACCAGTGGGGGGTGTTTTACTCCAACCGACCACCAGTGGGGGGTGTTTTACTCCAACCGACCACCAGTGGGGGGTGTTTTACTCCAACCGACCACCAGTGGGGGGGTGTTTTACTCCAACCGACCACCAGTGGGGGGCGGGCGGGCGGCGAGAGGCCTGTTTTACTCCAACCGACCACCGGTGGGGTGGGCGGGCGGCGAGAGGCCTGTTTTACTCCAACCGACCACCAGTGGGGGGGGGGGGGTTTACTCCAACCGACCAAAAGTGGGGATGTTTTACTCCATAAGTGTTTATGTGCCTCCATCTCCCCAGGCTCGGTGCGGGTGGTGCGGGGGGAGGGGATGCCCCAGTATCGGAACCCCTTTGAGAAGGGAGACCTCTACATCAAGTTTGACGTCCAGTTCCCCAGCAACAACTGGATCAGCCCGGAGAAGCTGACGGTAAGGGTTGGGGTTAGAGGTGCTGAGGTTAAGGGTTGGAGGTTAAGGGTTGGAGGTTAAGGGTTGGAGGTTAAGGGTTGGAGGTTAAGGAGAGGCCGTTCAGATCAGAAAAAAAATTAAAAGCCTCCATATTCATTTGTTGATTAATGTCCAGGAGGAATTTAGTAAAGGTTCAGTAGTCCTCTGTACATGAGGGGTTTGATTAGTTAAGGTTCAGTAGTCCTCTGTACATGAGGGGTTTGATTAGTAAAGGTTCAGTAGTCCTCTGTACATGAGGGGTATGATTAGTAAAGGTTCAGTTGTCCTCTGTACATGAGGGGTCTGATTAGTAAAGGTTCAGTAGTCCTCTGTACATGAGGGGTTTGATTAGTAAAGGTTCAGTAGTCCTCTGTACATGAGGGGTATGATTAGTAAAGGTTCAGTTGTCCTCTGTACATGAGGGGTCTGATTAGTAAAGGTTTAGTAGTCCTCTGTACATGAGGGGTTTGATTAGTAAAGGTTTAGTAGTCCTCTGTACATAAAGGGTTTGATTAGTAAAGGTTTAGTAGTTCTCTGTACATGAGGGGTTGGATTAGTAAAGGTTCAGTAGGGTTAGGGGTAGCTCCGGTTCACTCTTCAGCTGACGGCAGTGTGTTCTCCTCAGGAGCTGGAGGACCTGCTGCCCTCGCGGTCCGAGGAGCCGGTGATCAGCGGCGAGACGGAGGAGGTGGACCTGCAGGACTACGACGCGGGCCAGGGCTCCTCGGGGGGCGGGCGGCGAGAGGCCTACAACGACAGCTCTGATGAGGAGGGGGGCCACCACGGCCCCGGGGTGCAGTGTGCCCACCAGTAGGACAGCCCCCGTCCCTCTCACACCCTGTGGAGAACCTGTAGGAGTTCCACCTGGAGCCAACATGTTGGTTCCTCAGACAGATTGACGAAGGTCTCCCCATGCAATCAGAAAGTGAAAGTCTAAATTAAGGGGTTTGTGAAGAGAGGTTTGTGTTCTGGGCTTGGTTTGTTTATTTATCTGTGGACTGTAAAACCCGGTCATTTATACATTGCATATGTTTATAAATGAGTCTTTGGATTCCCCCCCCCCCCCCCCCCCGATGTGACATGTGACAGCAAACGCATGTAAATCCTTCATGTGACAAAATGGACGTTTTCTTTTCTTCCACTAAATGTCAAATATCGTAGAAAATACAGCGAACAGGTGGGCATAATTCTAGGGTTGGACCCCCTAGACCCCCATACCATACCACCTTGACCTCATATCTCCCGCTCCACCTCCCGCTCCTCCTGCTCCTCAACCTCAACCTCCTCCCAAGGAGAAACAGGCCGTCTAGAAGGCTTTTCACGTTGTGATTTGTTGTTCAACGTGACTCCGCTGAGCCGTGAGATGAAGACCAGGATGCTGGACACTCACTGGTTCAGGGTTTCATTCACTCACTTGGTTCATGGTTTCATTCACTCTCCAGCCATTGTTAGAAATTGTTTATATATCTGCTTGATTTTTACTGGTTTTCTCGGTAGGTTGTTTTTACCTGTTATTTCCTTTCTATTGTTTTAATTCAAACGTTGTGTATAATATGATGAAACTGAACAGTACTTTTTTCAGCTGCTGCGTTCACTGCTTTAGGATGTGATGACCCAGGACATTGGACACCATTCGCTGGTTAAGACTGCTTTGGTTCCTACGCTGGATTTAAACAGTGGGACACACTTTATTCAAGCTGCAAACTTATGGAAAAATAAGATTGAAGTTGTTAAATAAAATATTCAAATATCAAGCATAATTTTGCCGATTTTTCTACTTATTACTTTCAACATCTACATGACACCGCTCGCTGAAAAGATGACCCTTAGATCCACTGGAGGAGCCAGAAGGCACTTTATGATACTGTTACCATATAGATATAATGTACTACTAAATTCAGATTTATTGATATTAGAAAATATATTTTTTACTTTTTAATACTTCAGTATAAAGGATGTATTGAATAATTTAGGTGCTTATTGGCCTACACATACTAATCATAAGTCAGGACGGGCTACATTTGGCTGAATTCTAAAAGGTATTGGTAATATGAAGAGCCGTTTGGGAGGCGGGAGGCAAAGGAGCTGGCTCTTGTTGGTGAGCTGATCCAAAATTCCCATCTGGTCGCGCATTGACAGTAGCGACGTGTTTACCTTCCTAATTTCCAGATTTCCCTATGGTCTCCGCTGTAAACGTCACAACGCTTTGAACTGTGGGTGATGCCGTCTCACGGAAAGGGCTCGGGTTTCGCTTCGCCTCGTGCCCACTGCCTCCGTCCGTTGACTGATCCCCATTGACTTTGAATGGGGACGGACGCGCAATGCATTGTGGATCCGTGCGCTGAAGGCTCCGTCAAAAAGTTGAAAAATGTTCAACTTTTTCGGCAGCTACGGATCCGTCATCCAATCAGATCACGTATGCAAATTTAAGCACTGACACTACTAACGCCTCGTGCCCACTGCACCGTCAGTCAACGGACGTGGGAAGGCGTGGCTGACGGATGGGGGAGTAGTCTTTGCAGAGGCATCCGTCAGCCAATCAAATCGCTTCGCCGGGTTCTTCCACTCTTCCTGCTTGTTGCGATGCAAGATTATCCGCTTTCCAGTATCGTCAGAGCCCGAGTCGCGTCACAGTGCTTAAATTTGCATACGCGATCTGATTGGATGACGGAACCGTCGCTGCCGAAAAGTTGAAAATTTTTCAACTTTCTGACGGTGGCGAACGCTCCAACTGAACGGACGGATCCACAATGCATTGCGCGTCCGTCCCCATTCAAAGTCAATGGGCAACGGTCAACTGACGGAGGTAGTGGGCACGGGGCGTCAGGCTCTGACGACCCTGGAAACCTCCCCCATCCGTCAGCCACGCCTTCTGAGTCCTTTGACTGACGGTGCAGTGGGCAAGTGTGGACTCAAACCCCCAAGCCCTTTGGATTTCGACATTGCACAGCCCTGAAGCCTTATTTGCGCGAGAACGCACAGCAAAGTCTGAGTCCGAACATTGGTATTGGGACCATTTAGCCTTTTGAACTCTAAAAAACGTCCAAACGTAAAATAGGCTGACAATGTTACGTGTCGTCCACTCTGAACTGGTGTATAATGAGCCTACTTGATTTTGAGGCACACAAGCTAAGGTGATAAATCAACATTATGTAAATTGAATGTGAAAAAGAAGACGGTAAAAGTAAGTCGTTTTTACAAAATTTCAATATACAGATAGAACAAACAGTTTTAAGGTAGTTTTTCCATTTATCACAGCCCAACTATAGCTTTTCATTTGTGGCTGACAGTATATTCAAAGAACTGAAGTTACAATCTTCTGGTTTTCAATAATACGGCTCGCAAGCACACGGCCAAAAGACAACCTGCTTCATCGAACAGATCCCAAATTAACTGGGTTGAGGCAAGGGGTAGGGTCAAAATGGTTAGGATTAGCAGGGTAAGGTTGCGAGTTAGGCTGAATGGGATAGATGGGTTAGGGTTATGTTAAAAGGGCAAGGGTTTGATGGGTTAGAGTTGGGTTATAAGGGTTAGGGTTTGGATGGGTTAGGGCTAGCAGGGTTAGGGTTAGTAGGTGCTCTGCTGGAGGCAGTGGCAGCCGCAGCCCGCAGGGCACTGGTCGTGACGGCTGAACCAGTCCATCATGTGGCTGGTGTGGCCGCCGTGGCTGCAGCTCAGGCAGAAGTTGGAGGCTCCGCGCACGGCCACGTGGCAGACGGCGCACTGGAAGGTCAGCCGCCGGCACACCTCGCACTGCGTCCCGCGCGCCTGAGAGCGGCAGTGGCAGCAGAACACCCCGAACTCTGCAGCACGCGGCCAGGATAACAGACATGGAGGTTTGATTATATCTAGATTTTATCCAGTTAAACACCAGATTATATCCAGACTATATCTAGATTATATCATGTACGACAACAGGTTATATCCAGTACAACACTAATCCAGATGATATCCAGTATAACACCAGATTATGTCCGGATTGTATCCAGAACACCACCAGATTATATCAAGCCCAAAACCATATCCAACCCATTACCATATTATATCCATATTATATCCATCCCATCACCAGATTATATCCAGATTCTTCAGAAGCACCTGAATTAGTAAATGTGGCAATATTGTTTGTGTGTATTATTGGTACTATTATCATAATTGTGTAGGTTTGTGTGTATTTTCCTCATTATTGTGTGTTTTTGTATTGTATCATTCAGATGGCACACTAACCGATCCCCTTGTGTGGTTCAGGAGGGCAGGAGGTGAACTTGAGCACGTCGGCTCTCTTCTCCTTCAGCCCCCAGCGGTGCAGGATCTCCCCGTAGCACTTCTTAAAGTCATCAAACTGCAGCACATGGGTGGGGTCCAGGAGCCTGGGGTCACAACGCAGGGTTATGGTCCCCACGGGGCTCTCACCACAGGGTTAGGGACCCCACGGGGCCCCCAGGACACAGCGTTAAGGACCCCGCGGGGCCCTCACCACAGGGTTAATAAGGAAGGGATCACCTCTTGTTCATGTCGTGCTGCTCCCGTTCTCGTTCTCGCGGGTCCGAGTAGGCCTGGTTGCCGTAGCGATAGTCATCAGGTGACGACTCGCCCCAAGGACCCCCATGCTCAGAGTCCCGGCCTGTTGCTAGGGGCCATGAAATACATCCCATTAAATCACCATGGGGATCTAGCAGACCCCATCCAAACATCTAACAACACTCCCAGTGTTGTTAACCCCATGCTCTAAGGTTAGGGGGTACCCCCTGGTCACCCCAACCCCATGCGTTAGGGTTAGGGGGACACTCTGGTCACCCGACCCCATGCTAGGGTTAACTTGAGCCCTTGAATCCCTGAGTCCTACCGGTGTTCCAGGGGGTGACGGGGACGGAGTCGGACGTACTGGAGCAGGAGCCGGAGGTCAGGGAGCTGGATGTGAAGCTGGGCTGGGGAGGGTCAACACAAGCTGTCTGTCACACCAAACCTGACCAATAGGAACCTGAACAATGACAGACTGACCAATAACAGACTGACCAATGAGAACCTGACCAATAACAGACTGACCATTGAGAACCCGACCAATGAGAACCTGACCAATAACAGACTGACCAATGAGAACCTGACCAATGAGAACCTGACCAATAACAACCTGACCAATGACAGACTGACCAATGAGAACCTGAACAATAACAACTTGACCAATAACAGACTGACCAATGAGAACATGAGCAATGAGAACCTGACCAATGACAGACTGACCAATGAGAACCTGACCAATAACAGACTGACCAATAACAACCCGACCAGTAACATACTGACCAATGAGAACATGACCAATGAAAACCTGACCAATAACAACCTGACCAATAACAGACACCAATGAGAACCTGACCAATGAGAACCTGACCAATACAGACTGACCAATGAGAACCTGACCAATGAGAACCTGACCAATGCAGACTGACCAATGATAACCTGACCAATGAGAACTAGGGTTCGACCGATATATCGGTCGGCCGATATTATCGGCCGATATTCGCGTTTTTTTTTACGTGTATCGTATCGGCCGATACGCGGGCTGATTTTCGCTGATATATATATATCTTTTTTTTTTTTTTACTTGTTATTCCTCACCTGTTTTTAATATTTGTTAAATATTGTTCATCTACTTGTTCTTACTTGTTCTACCTCACCTGTTTTTACTATTTGTTAAATATTGTTTTTTATATTGAAGTTCAATAGATGTTCCTTTTTTTAAATTGAGACTTGTAACATTTGTTATCAGTGTAATTTTTATGATTGAGGGAGCAAAAGCAGTATCGGCTCTAAATATCGGCTCTAAATATCGGCTCAAGAAAATCGCTATCGGCGTATAGGCTAAGGCTGATGAAAAAATATCGGTATCGTATCGGCCCTAAAAAATCTGTATCGGTCGATCCCTAATGAGAACCTGACCAATGACAGACTGACCAATGAAAACCTGAGCAGCTAGGAGGCCAGCGGAGGCGGGGCTTACGTAGCGCGAGTGGTGGGGGAGGAGGGCGGAGCGAGGCAGCTGCTGACCGCAGGGGGCGTCCGGAGGTCCCTGGGCTCTGAACACGCTGCACAGCATGGCCAGGGTCTGGACGTCACTCATCTGGCTGTAGTGGTCCAGCCTAGGGAGAGCGAGAGCAAAAGAGAGAGACATGAGGAGTGAGTGCAGGGCCCCCGGGCTGGGGGTGTAAGGTGGACAGGCTTGGGGGGTCCTCTACCACCCCCAAGCCCATCAGTGCCTCTTGTATACAGGGCCCAGAATTTGATGCTACGCTCCTGAGTGAGTGCTATTGTCTACATGGACTGGGCAGTGAGACAGAATGAACCAGGTGCTCTATGTTCTCCAGGTTGACTACAGAGTCTCCAGCAGGTGTCGTCCAAAGGGGTGCCTGGCCCAGGGGGTGTCGATGTCCGGGTCCGGGTCCGGTCCCAGGTCCTGGCTGGTGGCTGCGGACGCCAGGGCCCACACCTGTTGATGCACACGCACACAGGATGTGGAATCAGCTATATAAATATATATATATACTATCTATGATGTATACAGCTATGTAGAGCATGACAAACAATCTACAGTCTAGGGGGTCTATAGTGGTCTACAGTGGTCTAAAGTTGTCTATAGGTTTCAATAGGGGTCTTCAGTGGTCTACAGTGGTCAATAGGGGTGTACAGGCATACAGGCGTCTATAGTGGTCTAACTAAGAGTAGTCTACAGGGGTCTATAGGCGTCTAAAGAACTTTATAGCAGTGTACAGGGGTCAATAAGGGTCTACCGGGGTCTACACTGGTCCACAGTGGTCTAAGGGGACAGGGGAATCACCTTGGCCACGTCCCGTCGGCCCACCACCAGCGCGGCGGCAGCGTTCTTCTGACACGTGTCCTGGATGTCACTCACGTTCAGACTAGAAGGAGGACGGACACGGTGGTGAGCAGGGAGAGATGGACACGGTGGTGACAGACGGACCCAGGGGGCCCAGGGTCAGTGGAGCCGCACGTTAGAATCTAACGCCTGGTTTCACCAAGCAGGTTAACACATGGGTTTGGCTCAAGCTACAAACCAGTCTGCATGACCCCCTATTTAAAGGACTAAAGATACCTCTATCAACTGGATTTAAAACATGTCAACACGCCATGAGCTCTCTCCCCGTGTTATCAGCAGACCTCTCACATGTAGCTCTCTCTCCCAGTGCTCCGGGTGGACCACTCACTGTAGCTCTCTCCCAGTGCTCCCAGCAGACCTCTCACATGTAGCTCTCTCTCCCAGTGCTCCCAGCGGACCACTCACTGTTGCTCTCTCCCAGTGCTCCCAGCGGACCACTCACTGTAGCTCTCTCCCCGTGTTACCAGCAGACCTCTCACATGTAGCTCTCTCTCCCAGTGCTCCCAGCGGACCACTAACTGTAGCTCTCTCTCCCAGTGCTCCCAGCAGACCACTCACATGTAGCTCTCTCCCAGTGCTCTGTGGACCGGCAGCAGGCAGGAGATCTCCTGGATGATGACCTTCCCCGCCAGCTTGATGGGTCGGTTGCTGGAGTCGCTCCCCTCGCGCTTGGTCTTGAACCTCCGGGATTTCTAGCGGACAGGAGTGAAAGAGAGGCGGGGAGACGGTAGCGCCCCCCAGAGGAGGAACCAAGCACCACTTGATTAAAAGTGGTTTCTAACAGATTAACAGGGCTGTGTGCGGCTGGGAGGAAGACCTGGCTGGAGTCAAAGCTGTTATTATTCCTGCCAGTAGATTATGTTGATGTGCTGGTAGATTATAGTGATATGATAGTAGATTATGTTGATGTGCTGGTGGATTAAACTGATATGATACTAGGGCTGGGCAATTAATCGAATTTCGATTTTAGCGTCAAACAATCACTAAATAACATTATCGATTTTTCGATTATTTTTCGAAATGATTTATACAAATTGCAGAACAGCTGAATACATATCTGTACATTATTTTAGATTTGAACATTTTCTTTTGGACCATTTTCTGCATTATTTTAAAGCGAAATTTCAAAATTCTCAGCTACAAAGAATTTTGAGAGAGACATACTGAAAAAATACATCATGTTTTCAAACTCAAAAAATAATCGTTTGAACATCGTGATTTCAATATTGACCAAAATAATCGTGATTAGGATTTTTTTTCCATAATCGAGCAGCCCTATATCATAGTAGATAATGTTGATGTGCTGGTAGAATATACTGATATGATAGTAGATTTTGTTGATGTACTGGTAGATTATGCTGATAGTCGATTATGTTGATGTGCTGTAGATTATACTGATATGATAGTAGATTATATTGACGTGCTAGTAGATTATGTTTGATATGATAGCAGATTATGTTATGTGCTGGTAGATTATACTGATATAATAGTAGATTATGTTGATGCGCTAGTAGATTATATTGATTTGATAGATTATATTGTGCTTGTAGATCATATTTAAATGCTAGTATATTATATTGATGTTGCTACTAGATATGTTGATGTTGTGATAGATTATTGTGATATGATGATAGATTATATGATGTGCTAATAGATTATATTGATGTGTTTGTAGATTATATTGATGCGCTAGATTACGTTGATGGGGCAGTAGGTATATTGTTGTGCTAGAGATTATATTGATGTGCTAGTCGATTTTATTGATGTGCTAGTAGATTATATTGATTCGCCAATAGATTATATTGTGCTAGTAGATTTTATTGTGCTAGTAGATTATATTGACGTGCTAGTAGATTATGTTGATTTGCTAGTAGATTATGTTGATGTGCTACTAGATTATATTGTGTTAGTAGATTATATTAATGTGATAGTAGATTATATTGTGCTAGTAGAATATATTGATGTGCTAGTAGATTATGTTGATGTACTAGTAGATTACATTGATGTGATAGTAGATTACATTGTACTAGTCGATTATATTAATGTGATCGATTATATTGACGTGCTAATAGATTATATTGTGCCAGTACATTATATTGATGTGAAAGTAGATTATATTGGCCTAGTAGATTCTATTGATGTGCTAGTGGATTATATTGATGTACTATAAGATTAAATTGAAAGTGATCGTTAGTTCGTGGAGACCAAACAGCGTGTCAGATGAATCGTGGACAATGTTGCTGTTACTATCGACCGACATGCGAGGCCGCAGGATACATCGGGAGGGGAGGAGGGAGGGCTCAGTACCGGGTAGTCGTGGATAGGGTTAGGGTTGGAGGGGAGGAGGAAGGTATCAGTACCGGGTAGTCATGGATAGTTTGGACAGACCAACGGCGGAGGGCAGACATTGGGGGCTTCTGATTGGGGGAGAACGGGGGTGTAGAAGTGGACCAAGGAACAAAAGGAGACAAAAGATTGGCCCATTTGGGAGGGTGGTGACCAATCAGGGAAGGAAGACACAAAGTATGAGGAGGGTACACATATGGAACATACAAACCACAAAGAAAAACCCTGCAGGTGACCTCATTCACTGAGCTAACAGCTTAATGCAGGCTACACACACATCTCTACACTCTCAGTGTGTTCATGCGTTGTGCGTGTGTACGTGCATGGCATGCGTGTGTGTGTGTGTGTGCGTGTGTGCCTTTGTATGCATGTGAGTGTATGCGCGTGTGTGTGTGTGTGTGTGTGTGTGTGTGTGTGTGTGTGTGTCTCACCCGCTCCTTGTAATAGAAGGAGGAGATGGACACGGTGTCCTTGTCGGAGCGGGTGGGGCTCCCGCTGTACAACCTCAGGGTGCTCTGAGACTCGGTGCGCATCTTCATGGGGGTCAGCACCCCGCTGTGGTACGCAGACAGCGCCGACAGGGACCTGGGGCGCACACAGTGGAGGAGGAACACCTTCTTATGTAAAGTGTCTGATGATTGGCTCTGGGAATGTAAGGTGTCTTATGATTGGCTCTGAGAATGTAAATATTTTATGATTGGCTCTGAGAATGGGAATATCTTATGATTGGCTCTGAGAATGTAAATATCTTATAATTGGCTCTGAGAATGCAGGGATCACCTCACCTCGGCGTGGGTTCGGAGGCCGGGACCGAGCGGTGCATGGTGTTTGGTCGCGTGAAGTAGACCAAGCAGCCAGTGCCGCAGAAGCGCGCTCCAGAGGTGCGGGGGAAGGGGATGTTGGCGTCCTGGTGACAGACAAACAGGAGGAGGCGGAGCTATCACCTCTAAAGTCTAGCCTCTATCTAACGCCATCATCTAACCCTCGAGACCCTATGGTCAGTGACCCTAACCCAGGAACATTTATACCAGTGTAAGGGTCAGTGACCCTAACCCAGTAACATGTATACCAGTGTAGGGGTCAGTGACCCTAACCCAGTAACATGTATACCAGTGTAGGGGTCAGTGACCCTAACCCAGTAACATGTATACCAGTGTAGGGGTCAGTGACCCTAACCCAGTAACATGTATACCAGTGTAGGGGTCAGTGACCCTAACCCAGTAACATGTATACCAGTGTAGGGGTCAGTGACCCTAACGCAGTAACATGTATACCAGTGTAGGGGTCAGTGACCCTAACCCAGTAACATGTATACCAGTGTAGGGGTCAGTCACCCTGACCCTCACCTGGTAGGATCCGTAGGTGTTGGTGACCCTGGGAAAGGCGGGCAGGGCGGGGGTCACCGGGTTCGACAGGACGTAGGGGCTGGCGGGCGGACCGTCCTCCTGGGTCTAGGAACACCGTAAACACCCTCATGTCATACCGTATACAACCTCAGGTCATACCGTAAACACCCTCATGTCATACCGTAAACACCCTCACGTCATACCGTAAACACCCTCATGTAATACCGTAAACAACCTCATGTCATACCGTAAACAACCTCATGTCATACTGTAAACAACCTCACGTCATTCATATCACACACCTGTAATATACTGCATATAGTTAGCTATTGACGTATGTATATGTGTGTATATGTGTATTTTATTCCATTCTGTTGTTGGTTAGATACATATAGATTTCATTTTAATATGCATATCTTTCCTTAAAATGTCAGTTTATTCTGTATTTTGTTCTCTGTTGCTAGTTGTCTTCATTCGACTTGATTGACTTATGTTTCTGACTTCAGCTAAGCAACTGTTAAAAATCATTTTCTCTGGGATCAATAATGTTCAATTAAAGTATTATTACTTTTATCTTAAAAACATTATGATATTTAGTCCATGATATTTAGTATTTGGAACAATAAAGTTATGATATTACATTTTTTTTACCCCACCCCTACTACATACATAATATATAGTGTGTACATAAACGTGTTTGTTTGATGTGAGGCTGGAAACAACATGTGTGTGTTTGCTGTGAGGCTGGAGGAGACAACATGTATGTGTTTGCTGTGAGGCTGGAGGAGACAACATGTGTGTGTTTGCTGTGAGGCTGGAGGAGACAACATGTGTGTGTTTGCTGTGAGGCTGGAGGAGACAACATGTGTGTGTTTGCTGTGAGGCTGGAGGAGACAACATGTGTGTTTTTGCTGTGAGGCTGGAGGAGACAACATGTGTGTGTTTGCTGTGAGGCTGGAGGAGACAACATGTGTGTGTTTGCTGTGAGGCTGGAGGAGGCTTGCAGCAGGAGGGGGTCCTCACCATGTCCGACTCTAGGCAGGACATCAGCTGTCGCACACACGGCTCCAGACAGTTCTGGTTCCTCTTTACCTTCTGCAGTGACGTGTCCGTTAGAATCTACAACACAGGATTCAAACTATCAGCACACTCCTCAGTGTCCATCTCATCCTCACTCCCCATCATCATCATCATCATCGTCATCACCAACTCCACAACCTTCATCATCATCATCACGACCACCACCACGATCATCACCACAAGAAGGTTTCCTGTCTGAGGGGTACTGCTATACCTCCGGTTGAGGAAGGAGGGGCTGTACCTTCTGGATCTTGGTCCTCATGGCAGAGGGGATGCTGGTGGGGGAGACGAACTGGAAGGTAGGCACGGCGTTGTTGGGGTAATGGGCGGGAAACTTCACCACCAGCCGCACCTGGTGGCTGCCCAGGTGGGCGGAGACCACGCAGCTCCGGTTTAGAGCATCCATCTGGACGCACAGGAGAACCGCCACCATCATATATATAACCCTAACTGTCATATCGATTACCAGCCTCATCGGGTTCAGATATTCCTATTTTCCTATTTAGATCATATGCATAAACACGATGAGAAGGAGGCTGTCTTGATGGGTGTGGATTCACCCCATCCCCCTCCTACCTCCACGTTGACGTTCCTGATCTGCAGGTTGACCAAGGAGAACTCCTGCTGCAGGGTCTGGGGCGCCCCGCTGGAGCCCAGGGCCGCCTGCTCCGGGTCTGGGAGAGAGATTACAGGATTACGCACATTGTTTATTACTGGTTATTTATTCAACAGGGAATTGAGATTGGCCTACATGTTACTAGTACCTTCCTAGCGGACTACATTACCCAGCAGGCCCATTAGCTGACCTACAGCCTCCATACAAGGCTCCTCCATGCTGATCTCACCGTGCAGGTCTTCAGCCAAGGGGGCTGTGCTCTGCTGGGGCTCCAGGTCCTGGGAGGACTGGGTCCTCTCCGGCTCCATGCTGAGGGCCACGCCCTCCAGCAGCTCCTCCACCGTGTCGTTGGCACACAGCTGCAACCGCGGCAGCCGTCCCAACAACCAGACAATCAATTGGTGCTGCGTTATTCCCATCTGTCTGTATTTGCAGCAGCTACCATTAGAACATAAGCGAGCACCAGAGCAGGGTGGGGTGTTGGGAAGCACCGACCTAAAGCCCTGACCCTAGCCCTAACCCTAATCTAAAGCACTGACCCTAAAGCCCGGACCCTAACCCTAACCCTAATCTGAAGCACTGACCCTAAAGCCCGGACCCTAACCCTAACCCTAATCTGAAGCACTGACCCTAAAGCCCTGACCCTAACCCTAACCCTAATCTGAAGCACTGATCCTAAAGCCCTGACCTTAACCCTAACCCTAATCTGAAGCACTGACCCTAAAGCCCTGACCCTAACCCTAACCCTAATCTGAAGCACTGACCCTAAAGCCCGGACCTTAACCCTAACCCTAATCTGAAGCACTGACCCTAAAGCCTGGACCCCAACCCTAATCCTAATCTGAAGCACTGACCCTAAAGCCCTGACCCTAACCCTAATCTGAAGCACTGACCCTAAAGCCCTGACCCTAACCCTAACCCTAATCTGAAGCACTGACCCTAAAGCCTGGACCCTAACCCTAATCCTAATCTGAAGCACTGACCTAAAGCCCTAAACCCAACATTGGCCTAAAGCCCTCACTCTAACCCTAACTCTTACCTGAAGTACTGGCCTAAATCCCTCACCATAACCCTATCACTGACCTAAAGCCCTGACCCTAACCCTAACCCTATCACTGACCTAAAGCCCTGACCCTAACCCTATCACTGACCTAAAGCCCTCACCCTAACCCTATCACTGACCTTAAACCCTGAACATAACCCTAACCAGAAGCACTGACCTAAAGCCCTCACTAACCTGAAGCACTGACCTTCTGCAGCTGTGGATCCACGCGCCATATCCTCAGGGTCTGGTCTCTGGACCAGGTGACCAGCTGGCAGTCCTTGGAGCCTGCGGGCAGCAGAGAGATATTGAAGCTTTACACAGTGTTTCACAGCGTCAGATATAGCTGGTTATTAACAGGGAGACGGGCGTCGGACCTTCTTTCTGCGGGCGCCACTGGAACTCCAGGACCACGTCGTCATGGCCCACAAAGGCGTGGACGGGGCTGTTGAGGTCCAGCGTGCTCCACAGCAGCAGGCTGTTCTCCCGGCGCAGCTGGGGAACCATGACCGTCACCAGGCCGTGGGAGAAGGGCTGGCATGGAGGGTTAGGCAGCGAGAGGGGAATGGTATTCAGTTAGAAAGAGAGAGCATACATCCCGTCATGTTGAACCACTTTGACCAGTTCATAGTCATAGTAATAGTATATTACTATATTTAATACTATTATTACAATATAATATTAACTCACTGTGTATCGTGCCTTCCACACCGGCACCTGGCACGATAAGATGTTGAGGCACTTTCTCGGCTGTCTGTAATCCCAGAACTTGGGACATGGGACAGGTATAGACACAGTGATTGTTGTTGTTTGTGGTCTAAGTGCACGGTAGGGTTAGATTCAGGGTCGGAGAAGGTGCGTTCCTCTCACCCTGACAGAGTTGTCCTGACTAGACGTGGCCAGGATGTACTCGTTGTCCGGGTGCCAGTCCAGCCCGTGGATCTTGGACAGATGGGCGGCTACATACTCCACCGCTGTGTTGGGTTTCTACTAGAACAAGTCCTAATAAATAGACTGCTTGTTCTTTGTGTCTCAAAACATCTGTGTTTAGAAATCCAGATTGTCCCTCACCCTTCTGTCCCATATGCGGACATCTCCGTCATGACTGGAGGCCAGGACGTTCTGGTTCTTTCTGTTCCATTTGACTTGAGAAGCTCCGGCTGTAAATAATTCTTATGAAGGTCTGTTAAAATAACCACTTTCTCCATGCTTTTATTTTGATACTGTATTTTGCCGTCATGGGTCTTTTATTTTGACGCAGGAAGTTTGAATCTACAGTAGGTAACTTGACTTGAAGGAGATCGCGCGAAAAGGTTATTACGTGTAATTACGGAAGGAATTCAGGCTACAAACGGTTGCTCTGCATAACAATTTGTAGTAATTAATAAGTGCCTAGCTGGAATGGGAACAAGGTATTGTGTGTTTAATTTGTTTAAGACTTTATATTACTTAAAATGTGTTTAAATGTGTTGTTGCTGTACAGCCGCGCTAATGTTATCTTCATGGCGATAGTTGTATATGTGTAAGAGCTAATTAATGTTATTTATCTGTCCTGTAGCTCTTACGGTGTTTATGAAGAAAGATGTGAAGAAAGGAATATTTATGCTCAAAACAAGGCTGACGGCTGAACGTAAATAAAGGCTTCTGAAACATCTGTAAGCTTCACCATTGTCCGGCTGGGGTTCGCTACAGTAAGAGCTTGACCCACATCGATTCGACGACTTTTTTGCCGCCATGACGGGTCACGACGGAGGGTCTTCACTGCATGCCTGCTGCTGTTGCTGCTACATCGCCCCATGCTGTTCACATGGAGTCATCGAGCAGCACATGTTCCTGCATGTCAACGCATGATCCACTACGGCAATCCGGGCAGCGGTCTCGTGGATTCGGTGCATTGGTCAAGTACAGTCGCATTCATTGACGCAGAACTGAGCATTACCCAATATCATATGGTCTACGGTACTTCCAATGAGGTGAGCTACACATTAACAGCTTCTTGAACTGAACCAGAGAACATTTAATGCTCACCTGCTCATCTGCAACGAAGGAACTGTTGATACGTTTATACAGACGGACACATTCATGTGGACTCTTTATAATTAAGGACATTTAAAAAAAAAAAAAAAAAAAAGGGGGAAATTGAACTGCATTTCATGCTATCTGAAAATTTTGCTTATAATGTTATTTACCTGAACATTTACAGTTATTTGAGTGTCTGCACATTGATGTAACTGCTAGTTATTTTTGTACTGGGGGTTCTGATATTCTATGTTTAAACTGCTTAAGAGTTCGATCTTATCTGCTTCAGGGTTTTCATCTGGCTTAATAATTCTGAGTTAGGAGTTGATAATGTCAAAGTCAGGTTATGATAGTGACACAGAGGAGCAAATGGCTGGTTCTCAGCATGAAGTTCAGGATTTGCAGAGGGAGCTCCACTCAGTGGCAGACTCATCATGCCTGAAGGAAACGACTGAAGTGGTGGAAGAAGGTCAGAGTCATCTCCAAGGTAAACTGGATGACCCACCTGGAGGTCCCAGACGTTCCGAACGTGCACGGAACCCTACCGAGAAGATGCGTGCACTACAAGCGGAGGAGGCCAAGAAAATGGAGAAAGGGCTGCTCTCCATGTACGAGCAATGGAAACTCAAAATACGAAAAGCAAGAGATCAACTGAAGTCCTACATGCCAGATGATGAGCTCTGGCCTCTCGTGGAAGAACTTAGGAAAAGTAAGGAAGACATAATGAACATATATTCTGAAATGCGAGATCTTGCCACACCTTCCACTGATATCAGACGACGAGTCGATACTTGTGAATCAGTCACCACAGAAATCATTATCATTGCCCACAACAGAGCAATAGATGATGAAGTTGAGTTTAACGAGAAGCAGGAAAGACATCGCCTTCATGAACTCCTCCACCGTGACTATGCAAAGTCTGTCTATGGATCCGCCGCGTCCTTGACAAGTCATAGCAAGTCTGACCATCACTCCATGACTTCCTCTATGGCGGCCAAGCGTGCGGATGCAGCAGCAGAACTAGCAGTGAAGGAAACCAATTATGAGATGATGATAGCCGAAGAGAGACAAAGGGAAGTGATTCGAGAGTTAGAGGAACAACAGAGGATAGCTCTAGAGGCACAAAGGTATGAGTTGGAGCGACTGCAGGCAGAGAAGGAAGTGCGAGCAGCTAAGGCCAAGCTGAATGTGTACAATAAGGAGACAGAACATAAAGCTGCTGACTGCATCAACATTGAAAAGGATAAGGAAGCAACGAACGTGCCTGTAACTGCCGTCTCGCCATCCCATGTTGCAACACCCTCTCATAAAGACATTTCCTCACTGGCTCAGGTCTTTCAAGACAGCATAGCCTTGAATAGGCTCCCTGTTCCAGAGCCATTCGTCTTCAATGGTGATCCAATACGATTCACTGAATGGAAAGCATCGTTTTCTTCGCTCATTGACCAAAGAGCTATCACTCCAGCTGAAAAACTCTATTATTTGAAGAAGTATGTTGCCGGCCCAGCACGCCAGGTGCTAGATGGCACCTTTTTCCGAAACGATGATGAAGCCTACCAGGATGCCTGGAACAAGCTCACTCGTCGCTTCGGCCAGCCCTTTGCCATTCAGAGAGCATTCAGAGAGAAGCTTACCAATTGGCCTAGGATACAACCTAAAGATGCCGAGGGACTCAGAAACTTCTCTGATTTTCTAAATGCCTGTCAAGATGCCATGCCTCATGTCAAGGGTCTCGACATATTAAACGACTGCGAGGAAAACCAGAAGCTTGTCTATAAACTACCAGACTGGGCAGCTTCACGCTGGAACCGACAAGCCACACGAAGCCTGAACGATAGGCAAGAATTCCCAAGTTTCAAGGACTTTGCAATATTTGTGTCAACTGAAGCTGAGATTGCCTGCAATCCAATTACGTCGCTTTATGCTCTTCGCTCATCAGACTCTAACGCTGAAAAGAGAAATCTCAGAGACACAAAGACAAACCAGGCCAGTGTTTACACCACTCAAGCAGCTACGGACATCTTCAACAAAGGGTCAGAACAGAGAAAAACATGTATTCTCTGTCAAGATAATAGACACCAGCTTCATGCGTGTCCCAAGTTTACAGAAATGTTGTTGGTAGAGCGACGGAACTATGTAAAGGAGAAGAAACTCTGCTACGGATGCCTAAATTCGGCCCACAGCGCAAAAAGCTGTCGTCATCGCCACTGTTGCGACAACTGTAAAGGAAAACATCCGACGGCCCTCCACGATTACAACTATGGGAAGGAGAAGTCTTCATCAGAAGCAGCGACAAATCAAAGAGCTGCTGCAACGTCGCTCAGTGTTGCAGGCGAAGGCTCATCCTACACATCGATGGTGATGCCAGTGTGGGTGTCATCCAAAAACAACCCAACTGCTGAGAGACTTGTCTACGCTCTACTTGACACTCAAAGCGATACAACATTCATCGACCAAGAAGTGAGTGACAGTCTAAATGCTGACAAGTATCCAGTGAAGTTGAAGCTGACGACCATGAGTGGAATGAACACGGTTCTCTCAAGTGAGAGTGTTTTCGGCCTCTGTGTAAGGGGATACAGCTCTGCAATTCAGTTTGATCTCCCAGTTGCCTACTCAAAGGACTGCATACCTGTAAACCGTGCTCATATTCCCACTTGTGAGACGGCTAAGCAATGGAGTCACCTCAGAGAAATAGCAGAAGAAATCCAACCTCTGAAGGACTGTGAAATAGGGCTCCTGATAGGCTATAACTGCTCTAGAGCCATGGCACCAAGGCAGGTTATTCTAGGAGGAGATGAGGAACCTTATGCTGTACGGACAGACTTAGGATGGAGTATTGTGGGGCGCTCATCGCAAAGCTATGATCCGCCGAGCTCAAGTCGCCTGTGCCACAAAATCTCCATTAAAGTACTGCCTCCGGTAACTCCGGCCGACGCTATTCGCATTCTGGAATCTGACTTCAAGGATGATAGTGAAGACAGCAAAACAGTGTCACAAGATGACATCACCTTCCTCAACAAGCTAAATGAGGGCATACAGAAAAACAAACATGGCCATTACCAAATGCCTCTACCCTTCAAAAAAAGACCCAGTATGCCTGACAACAAAACTCAGTCATGATACGCCTCAACCACCTCAAAAGAAAACTGCAGCGGGATGAAAAGTATAAGGAGCAGTATGTCAAGTTCATGGAGGAGATCATCGAAAGGGGAGATGCAGAGCAGATCGAAGACGGTGGGAGTGAAGTTGAGAGATGGTACATTCCCCATCATGGTGTTCGGCACGCAAAGAAGCCAGATAAGCTTCGTGTAGTGTTCGATTGCTCTGCCAGACACAAAGGAACCAGCTTGAACGACCATCTCCTCTCAGGGCCTGACTTGCTGAACAACTTGAGCGGTGTTCTTATCCGCTTCCGACGTTACCCTGTTGCTTTGATGTGTGACATTGAAAAAATGTTCCATCAATTCCATGTGGATGAGGCTGATCGCAACTACCTGCGCTTTCTTTGGTGGAAGCAAGGAGACTTGAACTCACCGCCCAGTGAGTTCCGTATGAAGGTGCATCTGTTCGGTGCAGCCTCCTCCCCTGGATGTGCAAACTTCGGGATGAAGCATCTAGCTAAGGAGAATGGCGACCTCTACCCTAAAGGCTCACAGTTTATCATGAGGGATTTCTATGTTGATGATGGCCTCACCAGTGCTGGCAGCACCGAAGAAGCTGTTCAGCTTGCCAGAGAAGCTCGTGAACTCTGTGCCATGGGTGGACTCCGATTACACAAATTTGTGTCAAATGAGAGAAATGTCCTAGAAAGTATACCGCCCTCTGAAAGAGCAATCAATGTGACGAATATGGACCTCACGTTCGATGAACTGCCGCTTGAGAGAGCCCTGGGGATTCAATGGGATGTGGAGTCCGACCATTTTCGTCTCAGTGTCAGCCTCAAGGATCAGCCGGCAACACGTCGCGGCATTCTTTCTACAGTTGCCTCCTTGTATGATCCTCTCGGGTTCGTGGCGCCAGTTCTGCTCAAAGCGAAGATCATTCTTCAGGAGATGTGTAGGCGAGGCACAGGCTGGGACGATCCTCTCCCTGACGAGCTCCGTCCAAAATGGGAAAAATGGAGAGATGATCTAGCTCAGTTGGATAATGTCACTATACCCCGCACTTACTCACCAGCTGGATTTGGGAAGGTTTTGAAGACACAGCTGCATCATTTCTCAGATGCTAGCTTGAAGGGTTATGGTCAGTGTTCATACTTGAGACTACAAAATGAGGAGGGAGACGTTCACTGTGCCTTAGTTGTAGGAAAATCACGCGTCTCGCCATCAAAAGTTACAACTGTTCCAAGATTGGAACTGACGGCTGCAGTTGTCTCTGTGAAGATGAGCAACATGCTCAAGGAGGAATTTGGATCAGCTGACACTGAGGAGGTCTTCTGGACCGATTCTAAGGTGGTCTTGGGATACATAAAAAACGAAGCACGACGATTCCACACCTTTGTGGCTAACCGTGTTCAGAAGATTCACCTCAGCTCAGACCCTCAACAATGGAGATATGTTCCAACCAATGAGAATCCTGCTGACCATGCTTCCAGGAGCTTGACTCCCAGCGAGCTTTTGTCATCCACCTGGTTCACTGGACCCAAGTTCTTGTGGCACAAGGAAATGAAGCCGCCGGCAGATGAAATTCCAGAGTTAATAATTGGAGACCCAGAGGTCAGAAGTGCTTTGGTACTTAACACAAGAACTACAGAGCAAGCGAGCCTTGTTGATCGTTTATCTAAGTTCTCATCTTGGTCACTGGCTATTCGAGCTGTTGCACGCCTTTTAAGGCGCATCAGAAAGAACAGATCAAACAACCTCACCACTGTAACAGAACGAGAAGATGCAGAACATTGCATAATCAAAGACCTGCAGAAAAACGTGTACCAAGAAGAGTTGAAACTGCTGAGCAAAGGGGTCCCCCTACCCTCTCACAATTCACTACACTCTCTTGATGCCTTCCTCGATAAAGATGGTGTCTTCAGGGTGGGAGGAAGGCTGTGCAACTCTTCTCTTCCCAACTCCATCAAGCACCCTGCAATCATTCCCAAAGATCATCACATTACAAAAATGATCATTGCTCATCACCATGAAAGAATCGAACATCAAGGTAAAGGCCTCACCCTCAATGAGATCAGGTCCCACGGCTACTGGATTCCAGGAATCAACAGGGCAGTAGCATCGCACATTCGTCAATGCGTCACCTGTAGACGGCACCGGAAACCAACGGAAGAGCAAAGGATGGCTGATCTACCCCCCGAACGCGTGGAACCATCACCCCCCTTCACCTTCTGTGGAATGGACTGCTTTGGTCCATTCCTCACGAAGCAAGGAAGAAAGGAGAACAAGAGGTATGGTCTACTTTTCACTTGCTTTAGCTCCCGTGCCATTCATATTGAGATGCTTGATGGCATGTCCACAGACGCCCTCATCAATGGCCTCCGATGCTTCATTGCGGGCTTTTCTCTATGAAGCTATGGCAATCGTCAACAGTCGACCACTGACTGTTGACAACCTCAGTGATCCTCATAGTCTTGAGCCACTCACACCTAATCATCTTCTGACTATGAAAACTGTTAGGGCCTTACCACCTCCAGGCGAGTTCGTCAGAGAGGACATGTATGGCAAGAAAAGGTGGCGACATGTTCAATACCTGGCAGAACAGTTTTGGAGTCGATGGCGAAAGGAATACCTGGCCAACATCTCTCTCAGACAACGTTGGCATGCACCGAAGAGAAATCTTCAAGTTGGAGATATCGTAATGATGAAAGGAGAGGATGCACACAGGAACGAGTGGAGATTAGGTAGAGTTTTAGAAACTACTATTGACAAAGACGGACTAGTAAGGAGAGTTAAGATCTGCCTCGGTGACAGGAATCTTGGCAAGAAAGGAGAGCGTCTCCATAAGATGTCTGAAGTCGAGCGCCCTGTCCAAAGGCTAGTCCTGCTATTGGAGACTAATTAAACTTGTTCTCTCTTTACATAATTTGTTTTTTTTTGCACTTTCATGAGGAAGGTCATTTTTTTTGTTAGAAAATCATTCGTGTTTAATGTTAACTGTATACTGTTCCATTAGGGACTCATGATTGGTGGGAGTGTAAATAATTCTTATGAAGGTCTGTTAAAATAACCACTTTCTCCATGCTTTTATTTTGATACTGTATTTTGCCGTCATGGGTCTTTTATTTTGACGCAGGAAGTTTGAATCTACAGTAGGTAACTTGACTTGAAGGAGATCGCGCGAAAAGGTTATTACGTGTAATTACGGAAGGAATTCAGGCTACAAACGGTTGCTCTGCATAACAATTTGTAGTAATTAATAAGTGCCTAGCTGGAATGGGAACAAGGTATTGTGTGTTTAATTTGTTTAAGACTTTATATTACTTAAAATGTGTTTAAATGTGTTGTTGCTGTACAGCCGCGCTAATGTTATCTTCATGGCGATAGTTGTATATGTGTAAGAGCTAATTAATGTTATTTATCTGTCCTGTAGCTCTTACGGTGTTTATGAAGAAAGATGTGAAGAAAGGAATATTTATGCTCAAAACAAGGCTGACGGCTGAACGTAAATAAAGGCTTCTGAAACATCTGTAAGCTTCACCATTGTCCGGCTGGGGTTCGCTACACCGGCTATAAGACAAGAGAAGAGATGCTCAAGGATGCTCGAGGATAGCCACGACAGCACCCTCTCCTGTTGAAACTTAGTTATTGCACCTTTGGCGGAGGTTATGCCAGGTGACTATTTAAGATAGATGCTCTTCATGCGGTTTGACATTAATGTTGATCATCTTAAGCCCCTCCTCCTTCTTAACTCACCGACTGCAGAGAGTGCCACCAAGGGCTTCCGGGGGTCTCTGTCAAATCAAACATTGGATGGATTAAATTAAAAAAGGATTGCCGGAGTCTTACGTAAACAAGGTGCTAATGTAACCTCATTAGATCATCCTACCTAGTGTCCCAGATGTTGATATAGGAGTCATAACAAGGTGCTAATGTAACCACATTGATCATCCTACCTAGTGTCCCAGATGTTGATATAGGAGTCATCATAACAAGGTGCTAATGTAACCACATTGATCATCCTACCTAGTGTCCCAGATGTTGATATAGGAGTCATAACAAGGTGCTAATGTAACCACATTGATCATCCTACCTAGTGTCCCAGATGTTGATATAGGAGTCATCATAACAAGGTGCTAATGTAACCACATTGATCATCCTACCTAGTGTCCCAGATGTTGATATAGGAGTCCTAACAAGGTGCTCATGTAACCACATTGATCATCCTACCTAGTGTCCCAGATGTAGATATAGGTGTCCACAGAGCTGCTCACGAGGTACTCAGCTTCAAACCAGGACCAGTCAAGGTCACTTAATTAAAACAAATTAATGAATTTGTTGTTGCAGATATATTTGCGGATAATTACATTCATTATTTGTAACTTTTAATAAGTCTGGTTGAGTGATTTTTGATTGTGTTACCTGATGACTCGCGTGTGTCCCTGCAGAGATGCGTGGACCTCCCCAAAGCCATCTTTCCACGTATAAAGGTCTACCCGCTGGTTACTCTGCAGCCCGAGACACCACCCCGGTGACAGGAATATATTACGCATCAATTTTAAACACAAACTGTCTCAGGAGCAGTTATCTGCAGGGGGCATGGTTCAGTGTAGACCATGAACATAATTATGCATTACATGTTTTGGTATAAGAGTACAAGACTTACAGAGGCAGCAAAAACCCGGGACTGAGCCCTGTGGGGATTCCACTGCACCGTGCCCACGTCCCACTTGCTCTGACGGCTGATCTTACGCGGCGCTTCAGACGGGTTCTCCAGATTCACCACATACAGGAAACGCCGACTGGGACAAACCAAAAATAAAAAGAAGAACTTTACATTAACAGAACAGAGTAGGCCTACGTTTATGAAAATAGGGTATATATATGTTATCTGACACTATGTTATCTAATCTATTATTAGTACCTGGATAAGTAAAATCATAGATGCATATATATATACATGGAAACAACACTATTTAGTTATACACTGTTGAGTATCTGCATTTTTAACCTAATCGAAGATTGGCTTTCATCAAAGAATACCAATTACAACCAATTATATTTGGACCCATTACTGTTTATCTAAAATAGGTGTATTTTGTCACGGGCCTATGTCCATGGATATATTTCTTAGTGTTATGCGTTAAAAACATCACCATGTTCCCCCTGACCCTTACCCCGATAGCACGGCGTGGAGCCCCAGACAGTCCACTGACATCGCGGTGGCCTGCAAAATGTCCAAATCAAATAAAACTGGCAAGGTGTATATGACCAACAAACTTTAAATCTAATCTACACATGTAGTCTTTTAGTTGTATCCAATCATCTTCACATTGAGTTAAAGGTATACATTTAATGTGAACTGCTAATGACAGCCCGCAGCACTAAGGGACATCACATAGTGTCAGTCATCAAATAAATTGAGCTTCAGTATCACATTATATCTTTATATTATACCTGGGCATCCCTAAACTCAACCACCACATTCTCGCTGCTCCAGCGGGCTGCCATCTTCCTCACAACATCAACAAGAAGTGACGTGCGCCAGAACACGTGACCTCCACAGCCTCTCTTCTGATTGGATTCTCGCCACAGACCCAGATCCAAGATGGCAGCTACCTTGGTGGAGCATGTTGTCGCTGACGCAGGAGCGTTTCTGAAGAAAGCTCCTCTTCAGGTCAGTCTTTGATTGTTTATTTGCTAATAAGCATGCTGTAAATAAAGCTTACTGACCCTAACCTATAATCCTGTCCTCCCTGACTGGCCACTACGAGTAGATACGTCTAAGGGATGGTTAACCCACTACTAGTAGATCATGCAGTGGTCACCACTACAATAAATAAGTTATACCCTAACCCAAACCACTTGATAGATCGATGTTAGGGTTAACCCAGCACTAGTAGATCATGGTAAGGTTAACCCACTACTAGTAGATCAGGGCTAGGGTTAACTCACCACTAGTAGATCAGGGTTAGGTTAACTCCCCACTAGAAGATCAGGGTTAGGTTAACCCACTTATAGAAGATCAGGATTAGGGTTAACTCACTACTAGTAGATCAGGGTTAGGTTAACCCACTACTAGAAGATCAGGGTTAGGTTAACCCACTACTACTAGATCAGGGTTAGGTTAACTCACCACTAGAAGATCAGGGTTAGGTTAACCCACTACTAGAAGATCAGGGTTAGGGTTCACTCACTACTAGTAGATCAGGGTTAGGTTAACTCACTACTAGTAGATCAGGGTTAGGTTAACTCACTACTAGTAGATCAGGGTTGGTTTAACCCACTACTAGTAAATCAGGGTTAGGTTAACTCACTACTAGTAGATAAGGGTTAGGTTAACTCACTACTAACAGGACTCACGCTGTATTACAACGCAGAGTTAATGGGCCACATTATGTTGTAATTTGTTGCAGGACATCGGAGCAACAATCTACACCCTGAAGGACGTGGTGGAGGAGATCAGAGATAAGAACACCAGAAGAAGTCTGTCTGTCCTACCATATCAGCTCAACTTCAAAGAACCGTATCCTGAACACATCCGGTTTGGTAAGACTTCCACACGCTTTGACATTGTGACACGGTCCTGCATGTCTTTGGTTCCGGATTGACCCGACAACGTGTCTCTTCTCCTAGTGACTGAGTTCTCCAAGAAGACGGGGGACTACCCCAGCCTGTCGGCCACGGACATCAAGGTCCTCGCTCTGACCTATCAGCTAGAGCTAGAGCAGGTCGGCTCAGACCATCTGAAGAAGGAGCCAGAAGTCAAGGTAACTGCGACAGCTTCTATATGATCTCATATTTTACACAGCTTGGTGTTATTTTGAACTTTTGAAAACATTTCCTGCTCCAGGTGCATGTTCAGAACACACAGCGGCACCCAGAGGCTCCGGTCAACGTCGCTGGATTCCACTTCCCGTCAAGAGTAAACCTTATAACCCCGAAAGTAAAAACAGACCCTGCTAGGATTTCCTGCCCTTCTGTATATGCCCTCTTATTCTGTTGTTATTGGTGTTTAGAAGGCGGGAGACGGCAGACAAACGCCTGCACGCTCGCACTCTGTTCTCCACGCTGAGGATGGGGAGTTTAACAGTTTCCAGTTCTGGAGGGACCCGCTGCCATGCATTGCGTCTGACCTGTTAGAATGGCTGGTAAGTATTTAAGAAACTATGCACAATGATCAGTGTTTAAAAGGTCTAGAACTATTATCTGATTTGACATTTTATTTTTTTAAGGAACCATTTCTTCCAGGGCGATCAAACGATGCTGCTGATGTTCCGGTTTGATATGGATGCTTTGTTCTCAGGACGATGAGGGCCGCAGGAGCTCTGGAGTGGAAGACCGACCCGGAGCAGGGGAGGAAGAACTGCAGCAGACTGAATACTGTGAAAGAGAGCAGGGCAGAGAGCTGTCAGAAGAGGACGAGATAGAGGAGGAGGACGAGGAGGAGGACGAGGAGGAGGAGGAGGAGGAGGAGGAGGAGGACGATGGTGAGGGATGGATAACTCCTAGCAACCTCAAGCAAGTTCAGCTGGAGTCGGGGGACTGGACGGCCCCCGCTGATATTAAAGTGGGATGTCTGACCACTGACTTTGCCATGCAGGTAATGTAATTGTAATATCTAAATTATTGATTTAAAGGGGACCATGTATAATTTACAAAGTAAATGTCTCCATTGGATGCCCCGTATCAGATTATAGATTCAACTGTATAATCAAATGTGATATACCAGCTATATCGCTCATGCAGACTTTGACTCTGCATGTTACAATAGCCGAGTGACAATATTTATAAAATGATAACAGTAGAATATTAAGTGAGAAATGTTCTTAACTGATATGTTTACTATTATGTCCAGAATGTTCTCATTCAAATCGGCCTTCATGTCCTCTCGGTCAACGGAATGCTCATAAAGCAAGCAAGAAACTACATCCTACGCTGCCACGCCTGCTTCAAGTGAGTAGGAAGCAGTCTGTTAAAACATTTCATCATTAGATTCTGTTTTGGAACCCACTGATGTTTCTTTTTTTTTCCTTTTGTAGAACTACAACAAACATGACGAAGGCATTCTGCCCTCACTGTGGAAACAAAACATTAAAGAAGATCGCAGTTACCATCAACGAGGACGGCAGCACGCAGATGCATTTCTCCCGGAACCCCAAAGTCCTGAACCCCAAGGGGTTGAAGGTAAGAGTGAAAGACCTAAGCCTAACCCTGAGAGTAGAAGAGCTTACCCTTAGAGTAGAAGACCCAAGCCTAACCCTGAGAGTAGAATACCTAACCCTTACCCTAGAATACCTAACACTGAGAGTGGAATACCTAACCCTGAGAGTAGAAGACCTAACGCTGAGAGTAGAAGACCTAACCCTGAGAGTAAAAGACCTAACCCTGAGAGTAGAAGACCTTAAGGTGCGGCCACACCTAACGCGTTACGAGCGTTAGATTACGCCCGTAACGCGCCTTACCTGATGCTTGATCATTGTGTGTCACAAAAATGGTTCAACGCGCCTATGCAGCTAGATGAGCCCGCCCTGAAGGTGCTTATTTTCGATAGTGACCGGCGACGTTCTATACATTATCCCGCTTATTACAAGGCTACTTCCCAAAACGAAAAAATAACATCACATGGTGTGTCTTTTTACAATTTATTCATTACCAGCATTCGTAGTGTTGATTAGTAGAGAAATAGTCCGCCAAAGACTTTGACGTCGCTTAGCAACCGAAGACAATGGGGTTGACAAGTTACCCCATCGACTACTACCCATGCAAGTGAACGGCATTGAGAAGACCCGTGTAATAAAGGCCTATAATATTTCAGTTTATGGCATAGATTTCTCCTCAGATGAGGCCAATAAAGCAATGATTAAAAAGAAAAACACAAACACTCGATCAAAGGCCCGACCCGGCCCGAGGGTAGTGGTGGGAAATATCGGCCCGACGCAGCCCGCGGGTTAGGTCGGGCTCGGGCAAAAAATCTAAACTCTAGTGCATGACGTCCTCCGCAAGCGCTCACAGCTGGGTGAGTTTCACCACCTCCTCATCGTTTCAGCAGACACTGATGACTTGGTCGTCCATGTTCTTTCTGCTTCTGTGCGTCCTCCGTCTCTCTGCCAATGACATCAGGTCAAGCTCAACGCTGATTGGCTATCGCGGTTAAGCGTCACGCGTAGGCGTGTCCAAAGTTCAATTCTTTGAACCCCGCTCGTTAGTGCGTTGGGCGCGTTGGGCGCGTTATGCTTAACGCGCTGCTTTAGCGCGTGTAACGCATCTACGCGCCTTAACCAATAGTTCCCTATGCAAAAATGCAGATTTTCAATGCCTCTAACGTGCGTAACGCGTTCAGTGTGGCCGTACCTTTACCCTGAAAGTAGAAAACCTAACCCTAACCCTGAGAGTAGAAGACCTAACCCTGAGAGTAGAAGACCTAACCCTTACCCTGAGAGTAGAAGACATAACCTAATGTATTGCTTGTTACATAATGCCTCGTTGCATGAGATATGTACATCATACATCGTCACGGTGCACTGTGCTGGTGAGTGACGGCCTGCTGTCCTTGCAGTACGCTTTGCCGCTGCCCAGAGGAGGCAAACACGCTAACAACCCCCATCTGGTGGAGGACCAGCGCTTCCCCCAGCAGAGGCTCTCCAGGAAGGCCCGGCAGAAGACCAACGTGTACGACCCCGACTACGTCAGCGGCAGCTCCCCCTTCAGGGAGAACGATATCACCAGCCGGGCGGCCAACCTGCAGATCAGCGACGGCCGGGGCGGGGGGGGCGACAGAGGACCAACCCCAACGCTACACGCAAGAAATTTGTGAAAAAGTGAAGACTATGTGGACCCCTCCTCACATGTAGAACTGACCTCACACCAACCTTTATTTTGCAGGTTTCTAAAGTTGACAGGATTTCGTATTCTATGGCAATACATTTTGTGGGCTGTCTATCAGTGTAATGTAACTTTATTAACAATAACCCTGTTTGAAATAAACACATTGCTTTCAAATGAGCCCAAACAACAATAAAAAACGATTTGCTTAAAAAAATTACAAATAACACTTAAAAACTGTCAATGATTTCCCATTCTTGTGATTCAAGTGACAAAACAATTCTCAAACTTTGAGCGTATCTATGGAAAGCAAGCGGTGACCAATGCATCAAAAGAGATTTGGCATTTTGGCCGCCTCATGTACCCTGACAGTGGCTGATTCATTATGATCTCCAACTCCAACACACAGATTTGCAGACTAAGGTTAGGAGTTGTTAGGCATTCAGATCAGATTCAACTTTATTGTCCTTTAGCAGAGTACAGGTACAGAGCCAATGAAATGCAGTTGACATCCAACCAGAAGGGCATAAGAGGCCTTTGTGTGGGCCAGCTTGGGGAGGAGCTCGCTACAGGTCCCTGGCTGAGGAACAGCCTCTGGGTTGGTCAGACTGCTGAGCTCTCTATGACCGGGAACCACTTTGGAGCACAAACCAAGGGTGAGCGAAGGGTGCACCCACACGACAGCCCAGGCGCTTGTTCTAGCGGAGGACGAGTCGTCACGGAGGCGGCTGGGTGAGTCACTGAGCTTCTGTCAAGGACTGCCTACTCACAACGCCTCCAAGGCCGAACCAGACTTAGAATAAGTCCAGGTCATCTGGAGAATGCTCCCTAATACGAGTATATGAACAGACTCTGACTACCTCAGATGGATTCTTCAGGGATTATGTAAAACATGACTAAAAGCTTCCCCTGCATGTGTTTGTATGGAAAGACTGAAGGCAGATTTTCTTTCCATATACTTAAATACCAACAGAGAAATATGCAACACCTTGGAGTATCACAGCTATTACCATTCTAAAGCCCCTGACAATGACATGATGGGTGTCAGTGGTTCATGATGCTGGGTTGTGTGTGGGTAGGTGGAAGACGCATTAGTAATGGCTGCATGCTCCACTTCAGACCACCACCTACTGAAAACCCCCTCACTCTGCACTAGAGAGGATAATATGCCTCTGCTCTCCTTTGACGGTTGCTGTGGCATAATTCTGTATTATTACTGTGTTCCTAAAAGTGAGTTGGTACGGATTGATAGCAACATGGTTTGCTATATTCTAGTTTGGTGACCTGATTCAGGAATTTAGGGGCTAGGGTGATATGGTTTTAAGGGTGATATGGTTATTATTGGTGTTAAGGCAAAACAGGGTTTCTGCTCTTCCACTTAGCTAACCCTTATAGGGCTAGTTAGGTTAGTACCAGGGTTAGTATGATCCACCTATAGGGCTGGTTAGGTTAGTATTCAACTTTAGGGCTAGTTAGGTTAGTATCAGTCTAGTAGGGTTAGGGTTGATACATAATAGCATAAGTATTTATCTTCAGGGTTAGTTATATTACTATTAGGTTAACTTAAGGGTAACCTAACACAAGCATGTTAGGTTAGCCTGACCGTCACGGTTAACCCTAACCCAGTGGGTGCTCCATCAGGCATAGCTGTCTGTCTGTCTGGATGGCTCTCTGGCTAGCTGCCAGGAACCAACCTTAGCCTCTGCTCTATCCAACACCAGATGTAGGTCGCAGAATGCTGCAGGGAACAAGGGCTGTGTGTGTGTGTGTGTGTGTGTGTGTGTGTGTGTGTGTGTGTGTGTTGGGAGATAGAGGGAGGATTGTGTTATGGATGCTCATCATGGAGGACATGCCTGCCAGCATAGAGTCTCAGTGCTGTCACAGTGCATCGTCACAAACACCCGGACACCCCGGGGGACCCGGACACACTCGTTCCAAAACCTTCTTCTGCCATGCATCCCTCTCTATCCTCATTGTCTGTATCTCTTTATCGCTCTCCTTCTCTATCCATCCCTCTCTCTCCTTCACACACAAGCGCATATATTCTTTCCACATATATTCTCTTATCTCTCAGATTTTCCCATTCATGAAATTTGAATCCCATCATTTCTAAATTGCTAATTCCTGCAGGAGAAATTTGGAAGATACATTTATAAGGCCTACTCCAAAATCGTGTTTATTCTTGGTTTGATTGAACCATCTTAAACATAAACACATACCACTGCTAAAGCCCTGGTGCAGGGTAGCGTGGGTCTTAGACAGTTTGAGAAGAAGCACAGCGAACATGTTTGGTTGGCTGAACAACCATAAGGCCTGTTTTACTGGTCATTGAACTGTGGATTTGTCGGATATTGAGTTTTGAGCGCATATGAGTGCATATGTACAGTATCGTACTCAGTTCAGTACTCAGTATTCCAGATGTACAGTATCATACTCAGTACTGCAGATGTACATCAGCAGCAGAATCTTCTAAATACTGAATGAAAGTGTGCACACACCCTAACTTATTATTTCTCTCAACTCTCAGGTTATGAAAATAATTTTTTAGGTTAGGGCTTTCCTTCCTATAATTTTAATAGCATTCATTCATTTTCATATCACCAGGCTGAACTTGTAACCTTGTTTCTGCCATGGCCACAAAGAAAAGGTTTAATAAAAATAAAATGCATACCAATGATTGTGCTTCAGCAGTGACTATTTTGAACTCTGTAGAGCTTGGTCTATACAAGGGCATCGCGCATGTAAGCCCATGACCCTGGTTGATGTCAAAAGTCGTTAGTAAAATCAATAACTTCCTTCCGGACAATATTGATCTTTTGTGATTTCATTATGCGCGTAATGCATTATTGCCGTCACCACAATTCTCATGGACAGTAGTCTAGTCAGGTCAACATCATGATATGAACTTCAAAACAAGATAAGTCACTCTAACAGAATTAGCCAATTATCAAAGGTGTGAGTAAAACTGATGCAGGTCAATGTAGACTTGATTTGATTTTCGGATCTCACGTCAGTAACCTTATAAATATTGCTTAAGTGCAACAATTTCTTTACCAGGCAGATACTGAGAGACTTATGCATGAGTGTATCACTAGCAGGCTTAAATTCTGTAATGCTCTCCTTTCTGTTCTACTTAAGAAGACTTAGACTTAGACTTGGCTTTACTGATCCTTTTGGGATGAATCCCTCAAGGAAATTGAATTTCCAGTAGCTTACACAACACAATATATATACAATATAAGATAAAACAATAAACTCTTCTGAACAGGCTCCTCTGGTTGCTGACAACGGTGTGCAGGGGGTGGCTGGCATTGTCAATAATGTCCAGCAGTTTGTCCAGTGTCCTCCTCTCTGCCACCGTCACCAGTGAGTCCAGCTTCATGCCGGACACAGAGCCGGCCCGCCTGATCAGTTTCTCGTCTGGAGATGTCCCTCTTGTATATGCTGCCTCCCCAGCACAACACAGTGTAGAAGCGGATGCTGGCAACCACAGATTGGTAAAACATCCACAGCAGTTTGCTGCAAATTCTGAGGTGTACAGGGTGAAGAGAAGAGGGCCCAGCACCGTGCCCTGGGGGGGGGTCCAGTGCTGCTGACCAGTGTCAGACGTGGTGTCCTTCAGCCTGACGTACTGTGGCGTACCGTCAGTAAGGTAATCGTCAATCCAGTCCACCAGATAAATATAATATATAATCCCAGAAAGCTCTATATAAGATAGAGATCACCCAGAATGCAGCAGCATGTGTACTTACCAAGACCAGAAGGAGAGTCCACATCTCACCTGTCCCAAAGTCTCTTCATTGGTTGCCCATCAGTTCTAGAATCGATTTTAAAATCTTCTTATTAATGTTCAAAACATTCAATGAGCTAGTGCCCGGATATTTCTCAAAGATGCTTCTGATGTATGCTCCCTTTAGATCACTGCTGCTGGAATTTTGAATTTCCCTGAAGGAGCATTCCCATTCCCTATCTATTGTGGTATCCCGGTGCTCGGTTGGGCCGGGTTCCACTGACAAAACTCGCTTGGCATTGGGGTTTTGGCCATTGCAGGCATTTATTTAACAAACAACTTAAACACTCAAACCATAAAGGAGTCGCGGTCTCTAGGGCCTCCGTGGGCCTCTAGGCTCTCTCGCTGCCACGAGCACCTCCTTCCTGCACCCGACCCGTGCTGTGCCCGTGCTGGACCTCCACTTAAGATGGCTCCCGTGCTTTCGGCCAGGTGTCCCCCAATCACCCTGATTGGGGAGCCAAAAGGGCTGCTCTCCGTCGCCGGCTGGTGGGTGGGGGTGGTATATCCAGTCCTTTACGGTACCCCGGGCCCGTCTAGGCCGAGGTCTCCGTGGCGGAATGCCACACTATCTATCTATCTACTGAGGTCCTCTGGTACTGGCCTTTGAGATGTTCTCTGGGTGAGGACAGAGACCGATGGAAAGGCGGCCTTAAGTGTCTATGGTCCTCGCCTCTGGAACAGCCTGCCGCAGGAGCCGAGTCATCACAATATGTGAACACCTTTAAAAGAAACCTTAAGAAATACCCATTTAAGCATTCTCTTTATCCATTTTATTGTTAAGCACCTTGTATTGCAATTTAGCACGAAAGGCCCTATATAAATAAAGTTTGTTTTGAATTTACATCGGTGTTGCCTCATTGGTCTTGCTTCTCTGCCCGACTTAATGCAAATAGTTTCTTATGCAGTGTTGTAGCTCGTTAACTGCTACTACTGAATAGCTAATATGAAACTAATCTGGTCAAATAGAACTTTAAATAAAAGAAAGTTAACCAAGCCATGAATCAAATTTCAGCCATCAATGGAATCATACTCACCAATTTAAATATCTATCCTTTGATCATGTTGTTTAGATTGTTTATTTCCTAATTTTCTCTCACATTAGTTCAATCAATATCTCAAATATTAAGTAGAAAAAGGAAACTTATTTTTATTGAAGAGGTTTCTCCACCAATGTACACTTGTGTAGCTTATAGTGAAATACTCAAATAACACTTAAGTAACAACACTCAAGTAAATACAGTTTCAGGGGCCAGTCGGATTCAGCAGCTGACCAGCTGAACATTTCAGTAATACAAATTAAGTATAAATGATGTAGCAACTATAGCTACATTATAAACATATGTTTTTTCAGTTCCAACAGTGTGCCTATTCATATAACGAAGGAAAACACACCCCTTCATAAATGCAGGTTACTTCCCATAATTGGTTGGATTACCGGTGGAGATTAGAAAATAGCTGCAGCTATAATCAGTATGAGTAGGATTTAAGTGTAAACCATTCTTCTTGTTAATGATGAACTAACTTCTCTGCTGCATAGGACAAACCCCTGCAAATTGTTAAACCTTTATCTTCACTATGAGGGCGAGGTATTGGACCGGGACTCTGTACTGCGCTGTACATTCTAGTGCCAGAAAAGGATTTTGGGATTAATAGCTGTGGTATGGTCTCTGGTTGTAAGGGTTGTATCCCTGGTGGCCTGACTGGTGGCCACTCTCATGACCCCGACGGTCTTGCTGCCTGCGATGATCGCCTCCCCAACCCCGATCTCCTCTCCAACCCCGATCTCCTCCCCAACCCCGATCTCCATGCCAGCCATGACCTCCTCCTCCTCCTCCCCGTCCACCACCTCCTCGGTGTCTAGAACGAGATAAGGAAATACCTGATCTCCGGGTACAAAGCATGATTTCAAATTGATCAATGGGTTTAAGGTTAACTTCCAGGCCTATAATGTGGGCTATATCTAATTGCAATTACAGAAGGTTTATACTAACTATAGTACCTCAATGAAAACGAACGTTTAACAAATGTTTTCCTCTTTTGTTATCAATAGAGAACCCTAATTGAATTGCTCTGTTGTAATGGAGACACAGAAAGGCAGAGAGACAGATATTTACCTGTGATCTCTGCCTCTAGAGCTCCAGTTCTCCACGATGGGCGGCGGGTCTGCCGGCCGGCTCCGATACACCTGGTAAATCGCGTCGTCGGCTGAGAATCTGTGTGCAAACCGTTCCTCATAATCAGGTTTGTCCTCCGTGTTCTCCGTCATTCTGGAAGACAACAAAAAAGCGTACAAAATAAATAACTATTGGTCAGCAGACATGAGGTTAGGGCTGTGGTTATTTAGTAAGTTTAGTTGGTAGTTAGCAACCCTAACCCTCACCCGGAGTGGATCTACACTAAATCACATTACGTCGTAACGATGATCTGAAATCAATTCAAATTAACTGATCAATTCATTTAATTTATGATCAGGTGAACGTTGCGATGCATTGAAAAACATCATCCTCACCTGCCCGTTTAATCCAATTAGAAAAGTAAGGTGGGAGGCAAACAGCTTAACAAAGGTGCACCAATAAACCCGCTCCGCCTGAACAGTAAGACACATACATTGGTTCCGTGGGCGCATGTTCGCCAACACTTGAAGGGTCGACGGCTTTCTGCTGCGACACTGATCCTTTCATTAGTTGTATATGTATATAAAGTAACAGATTCCACAGCACTAAAAATCCTAAAATCACTAACAGTACAAGTGCTACTGCTTAATCAAACATCAAGGGCAATTAACATGTAAGTGTCTTACGTTTACCACGAGTCAAAGGTGAATTCATGAATATATATTTTTAATTGGAATGTATTTGATTGGGATTTCTATGTTGATGTACAGCTGTATAGAAGTGCGATGTTGGATGAACTCTTCACAGAGCAGACAAAGTGTGGGTGGAAACAGAGCAGGTGGAACCGCTCTGTGTCGCTGCTGTCGCTTCTGTCCGCTCCTCAGATGATCGCAATCTGCTGGAGAAACAAGTCTTGCACCGCCGGAACGAAACGCGTTCACTAACTTCATGTATTAGTACACCGAGCCGAGCAGTAGACGGATGGTTTTGACGCATATCTCCGCTTAAGAACCCTGACGAGCCGGTGGATCGAGTTAACCAAGTCGTCTCCTATTTCAGCCGTCGCTGTGCCAAGGACTTGTTTGGAGGTTGTGGTCGAGGAATGAAGTCTGTTGCCTGCTGATCGTCAAGTGGACTTAATTCATGTTCTGAACTGATATTTTTCACACAAAACCCAATAGCATAGCCAGGGCGAAAGGAGCTGTTCTGTTCTTCAAGTACGCGCAATGGGGTGAGTCCACGACACGCTTTGATACATGGATCACTTTGATACATGGATCACTTTGATACTTAATATATAATCACTTTAATACTTAAGACATGGGTCACTTTAATACAGATCATTTTAATACATGGATCACTTGGATACATGGATCACTTTAATACTTAATATATGGACCACTTTAATACTTAAGACATGGATCACTTTAATAAATAGATCATTTTAATACATGGATCATTTTAATACATATATCACTTTGATACATGATGGATCCCTTTAATACTTAATATATGGATCACTTTAATACTTAAAACATGGATTACTTTGATACATGGATCACTTTGATACATTGGGTAACTTTAATACATGTGTATGTGGCTGTGGTTTTCTTTGAATCCCACTATCTTAAGTTCTTCCTCGTATTATTGGTTCTCGGAAGCCTTCAGTCAATTTATGACTTTTCAAGTATGGAAGAGTGGGGCTCAGTTAAGTTGAATTAGGATGGTGTTCATTAGTAGGCCCTATAACATAACATTCCGTCGTATTCGAGGGCTGGGGGGCGTGTGTCTGTCAGAGCAGGGCTGGGGGCGTGGCTGTCAGAGCAGCGTTGCTCCGTGTGTGATTGTGGTTCGGAGGTGAAACCACCATCGTGTGTTGCAGTGTGGGCAGCGGGTGTTATGCAATCAGCAGGCTCTCACTGCGCAGCCTCCAGCAGGTCTAATTAATGTCCACATCGCTCTATCTCGCGTGTGTTGGATGTCATTTTTAAAGCGCTCTGATAGCAGTTCTTTATTCGAAAATCTTATAATTAACTATAACTCTTCAAAACTTCCTTAAACTAGTTTTATTTATATATATATACATTAATTTTCAATTTATTTGATTCCAGCAGTTTATGTTTCCTAGTGCCATGTGTTGTTATCCAGGGCCGCTCCTGCACCCTGAAAGAGTCTGGACATTATATATCGCAACGATTATCACTACTCTATGATCCAATTAATTCCAGTCTATGATCCTGTGTTTGCACCAACCCTTCTAACACCGACTGGTTCCATCTGTAGTCCACTCAGCTACCAGGTTTGAGATGGAAATGTACTGCAGATATGTGTCTTGGGAGAAGGGTGAGGTGAGGGTTAGTTCTTTGCGGTGTTTCAGGAGGGTGAGGGTCAGGTTAGGGTGAGGGTTAGTTCTTTGTGGTGTTTCAGGAGGGTTAGGGTGAGGTTTAATTCCTTGTGGTGTTTCAGTAGGGTGAGGGTGGGGGTTAGTTCTTAGCAGTGTTTCAGAAGGGTGAGGGATAGTTCTTTGCAGTGTTTCAGTAGAGACATGGCCAGCCAGCCAAGCATCATGTCTGTCTGGTGGTACCAAGCTCCTTTCTGAACAAGCAATACATTTGAAGTAATTCATTCCCTGGTTTTATTTCGATTAAATCATACCAGCAAAAATAATATCAAAACAGTATTGGGCAATGATTTAACATCTGAGGTAACGCTGACCTATGACTGGAGAAGCCCTGGTAACGCTGACTGAGGGAAAGCTTCTTGATGACAGGAGGGAGCCCTGGTAACGCTGACTGAGGGAAAGCTTCTTGATGACAGGAGGGAGCCCTGGTAACGCTGAGAGGAAAGCTTCTTGACAGGAGCCCTGGTAACGCTGACTGAGGGAAAGCTTCTTGATGACAGGAGGGAGGGAGACCCTGGTAACGCTGACTGAGGGAAAGCTTCTTGATGACAGGAGGGAGCCCTGGTAACACTGACTGAGGGAAAACTTCTTGATGACAGGAGGGAGCCCTGGTAACGCTGACTGAGGGAAAGCTTCTTGATGACAGGAGGGAGCACTGGTAACGCTGACTGAGGGAAAGCTTCTTGATGACAGGAGGAGCCCTGGTAACGCTGACTGAGGTAACGCTGACTGAGGTAACGATGCCTGATGACTGGAGGAGCCCTGGTTACTTCGACTGAGGTAACGCTGACTGAGGTAACGCTGACTGAGGTAACGCTGACTGAGGTAAAGCTTCACACGCTGCTCGCCGACTCTAGTGGAGATCGCACTCCAGCGTGTGCGATCCCAGCCGACTTAGTGAGGGCTGGCTGCTCAGAGTAAGCCGGCTCAGAGGCCTTCACTGAGGCCGGCTTCATAATCTGCCGGCTGGTCAGCGGTGGCACTGCGGCTTTACCCTCATTGATTAGCTGTTCTGTCACCTCCCATAGTCTCTCGCTCGCTCTTGCTGCTGCTGCAGGTGAGGGTGGTTCTCCCAGGGTTCCCCTCACCCTGTGGTTCTCCCAGGGTTCCCCTCACCCTGTGGTTCTCCCAGGGTTCCCCTCACCCTGTGACCTGCCAGAGGGAGGGGGGATGCGGGGGGAGAGAAGGTGCTTCTCATGATGAATAAAGGAGTGGTGGGGGTGGGGTGGGATGGTGGGAGACGGTTCCTCAGCAAATGGTTCAGGGTTTGTGGACCATCTGCTTCACGCTGCGGCTCTCCCTAGTCCTCCTCTCTCCCCCTCTGCTCTCCCTAGTCCTCCTCTCTCCCCCTCTGCTCTCCCTAGTCCTCCTCTCTCCCCCTCTGCTCTCCTAGTCCTCCTCTCTCCCCCAGACTTGTGTTGCATACCTGACCCCCCCCCCCCCTGCATTGCACCAGAGGCAGTAAGGGAAGATACTGTCGTCCGTGTGTCTCAGCCCGGTGGAGATCCCAGGTGAAGGGAACACAGTGAAGCAAACACAACATCGTACTTCATAAGTCACTGATATCCCACTGCATGCGTTGTATGCGAGAGGTTTCCGTCCCTCTCCATGATTATTATATATGTATGTGTGTGTATATATATGTATATGTATAGATAGATAGATAGATAGATAACCCTGCAGTGTCTCTTGTTTCCCCATCAGGCAGCCCCTCCCTGGTGAAACATGTTTGGTGAGCATTAACATTGGAATGTGAGGAGGTTAGGAACGTGAAGAATGTGTCACAATCTCTGATGAGACCGCCTCACTTTCTATCAGCTACAAACAGTTACAAGCTGAGGATATTACGCTCTGCATGCATTACTACGAGGCAGAAGCATGTTCCTGATGACGATATAACCCTTTCACCTCACCCTCACACCTCACCCTAACACCTAACGGGGGGAAACCCCCAGCTTCATACTAGTCTTCAGGCAGCAAGCTATGTAGACCTGGGTTACCCTAACATGGGTTAACGTAACCCTAACCTGGGTTACCCTTACCCATATATAGGAGTCAATAGGCTCACGGTAGAGTTAAGCTCCCTTGTGTTGTCGTGTGTGTGTGTGTGTGTGTGTGTGTGTGTGTGTGTTGTGTGTGTGTGTGTGTGTGTGTGTGTGTGTGTGGTGTGTGTGTGTGTGTGTGTGTGTGTGTGTGTGTGTGTGTGTGTTAGAAATGTATTGTCCCCTTTGGGAAATTGTTCTCAGTGAAAAGACAGATACACATGACCGTTAACAACAATGACATAAAAAACAAACAACAAAAAGTAAATAAAGATAAACAACCACTGACAGGACAAAACCCCCAAAGTGTGTGTGTGTGTGTGTGTGTGTGTGTGTCCGCCCGCTTTTGTGTGACAACAGTGATCTGTATAATGGGTTTTGTTTCTCCCCAAAGCCGATCAGTTCTGAGATGAGGATAAAAAGGGTAGCCCATGTATGTAGCTTTAATTTGTATGAGGGCCTTAATTCCAGTGGAAGTAAATGCTTTAATAGCCTCTGGCTTATACACTATTTTCTAACTGTCTGATTAACAATATGCTCCCTGTAACTCAGGAATGTTGGGATTATTAAACCTGTTTCGTCGGCTTCTCGCCAACATAACTCATTCATTGCTTTCTTTCTCAATACTGTACAATATTTCCCTCACTTGTCCCAAATGTCCTCTTAACTACCCAAATTCTTCTTTGTTTTACTGATTAAGACAAAACAAATCCAGAATGCAACTGTGACCACCAAGCTGTGTCTCTTCAGAAGGACTAGCTGCAGAACAGCAATGGTTCTTATAGACTGATGGGTGCATGACTAAATGATTGATTGTGTCTGTCTGAGTTTATATAGTTGTTGTGAAATAGGAGAGCACTAGATGAAAGAGGAGACAGAGAGCGTCACACTGCATCGAACACCAAGTATTTCCATAGTCATTCGGTGCACTGAGAATGAATCTCTCTCTATCACTATGTTCACTCCCCCCCCCCCCCACTGGTTCCTTGGAGGTCGCTCCTCTCTTGAAGAACAAACAGAAAAAACACACCTTTTATTTGACGCTAAGGAAGTGAGCTGACTCACATTCTGCCCGCACTAGATCTTCCAGTTTGCATCACAGTGCAGACATCTTCTGTCCAACAGAAGGTTGACTGACGTGTTTGAGACCTAAGGACCAGAGGGCTCCATTGAGGCCGGCCACGGGGCCCTGAGGCCACGGGGCCACGAGGCCACTAGGCACTGAGGCCACGGGGCCCTGAGGCCACGGGGCCACGAGGCCACTAGGCACTGAGGCCACGGGGCCCTGAGGCCACGAGGCCACTAGGCACTGAGGCCACGGGCCGTTGAGGCCACGGGGCCACTAAGCACTGAGGCCAAGGGCCGTTGAGGCCACGGGGCCACGAGGCCCTGAGGCCACGGGTTCAGGTCATTCAAGATGTGGACCTCCGATCCTCAGAAAGACAATGACAGACTTCTTTCTTTCTTTCTTTCTTTCTTTCTTTCTTTCTTTCTTTCTTTCTTTCTTTCTTTCTTTCTCTCCTCCTGTGTTCTCCTCCTCCTGTGTTCTCCTCCTGTGTTCCTCTCCTCCTCCTCCTGTGTCTCTCTCCTCCTCCTCCTCCGCCTGTGTTCCCTCCCCTCCTCCTCCTCCTCCTCCTCCTCCTCCTCCTCTGTGTCTCTCTCCTCCTCCTCCTCTGTGTCTCTCTCCTCCTCCTCCTCCTGCTCCTCCTGTGTTCTTCTCCTCCTCCTCCTCCTGCTCCTCCTGTGTTCTTCTCCTCCTCCTCCTCCTCCTCCTTCTCCTGTGTTCCTCTCCTCCTCCTCCTGCTCCTCCTCCTCCTGTGTCTCTCTCCTCCTCCTCCTCCTGTGTTCCCCTCCTCCTCCTCCACCTCCTGTGTCTCTCTCCTCCTCCTCCACCTCCTGTGTCTCTCTCCTCCTCCTGGGTTCCTCTCCTCCTCCTGGGTTCCCCTCCTCCTCCTCCTCCTCCTCCTCCTCCTGTGTCTCTCTCCTCCTCCTGGGTTCCTCTCCTCCTCTTCCTCCTGTGTTCCTCTCCTCCTCTTCCTCCTGTGTTCCTCTCCTCCTCCTCCTCCTGTGTCTCTCTCCTCCTCCTGGGTTCCTCTCCTCCTCCTCCTCCTCCTCCTCCTCCTCCTCCTCCTGGGTTCCTCTCCTCCTCCCCCTCCTCCTCCTCCTCTCCTCCTGTGTCTCTCTCCTGCTCCTCCTGTCCAGGGAGCAGCCCATCTTCACCACCAGGGCCCATGTGTTCCAGATCGACCCGACCACCAAGAAGAACTGGGTTCCTGCCAGCAAGCAGGCGGTCACCGTTTCCTACTTCTACGACAGCACGCGAAACAGCTACCGCATCATCAGCGTGGATGGCTCGAAGGTGCGTGGGTTCACATCGACCAGGTCTCCTAACCAGACTCAACCAAGGGAGTATCGGTTGAGAAACTACCCGCTACAGGAAGCCATATAAGGGATAAAAGTCATCTGATTCATGGAGCCAAAATATAATGCATAGAAGGATGTAACATAACACGTCTGTTAGCCAGGAACCTCTCCGTTCATTTTCCCACAGGGCGCCACCAACGGGCGTCGACACAATGAAACTGGATGCAATAGAGTGCAACTGGTTCCAGTTGCACAGCGTTCTGGTTCCAGAAGTAAATTTCCCCCTTAATCTTCTCAGTTTACTATTCATAAAGATACAGGGGACAGGGGTTCTCAAAGTTTTGACAGCTGAGGGCCAATTTAGGAACCCAAAATTTGACTGAGGGCCGCCAAAGGAAAGAAAATTAGGCGGGAAACGCCGTCAGCATACCAGTGGTGAGAAAAAACATTGCACCGTGGACCTCTGGGAGTGAGGTCAAGTGAGGTCTAAATCACGAAACTGAGGTTCATCCTTTCAAAGTAATGTACAGTCGGATTAAAACTAACAAATGTAACAGGATTTAATTGAATGCTAGAGAGTCGACTTTTCTCTTTATAATTTTTCTTTTTGTTTAAATTAATATTGATATAATAAAAAAAGAGAAAAACTTTTTATTTTATTTTTTATTTACTTGCATCTGTATGTCATTGCGGGCCGCCAGGAATGTTTCTCCCGGACGCCATTGGCCCGCGGGCCGCACTTTGAGAACCAATGCCCTAGGGTTAGGTTTATGGAGGGAGGTTTAGGGTTAGGGTTAGAGCTAGGCTTAAGTAGGATTAGGGCTAGGAGTAATCTTATGGAGGGAGGGTTAGAGCTAATCTTAAAGAGGGAGGGTTAGAGCTAGTCTTAAGGATGGAGGGTTGGGTTAGAGCTAGTCTTAAGGATGGAGGGTTGGGTTAGAGCTAGTCTAACCTAAGCTAGTCTAACCCACCCCTCTAGTCCTCTAGGGCTAGTCTTAAGGAGGGAGGGTTAGAGCTAGTCTTAAGGAGGGAGGGTTAGAGCTAGTCTTAAGGAGGGAGGGTTAGAGCTAGTCTTAAGGAGGGAGGGTTAGAGATAGTCTTAAGGAGGGAGGGTTGGGAAAGAGCTAGTCTTAAGGAGGGAGGGTTAAAACTAGTCTTAAGGGGGGGGGGGGGGTTAGAGCTAATCTTAAAGAGGGAGGGTTAGAGCTAGTCTTAAGGATGGAGGGGTGGGTTAGAGCTAGTCTTAAGGATGGAGGGTTGGGTTAGAGCTAGTCTAACCCAACCCTCTAGTCCTCTAGGGCTCGTCTTAAAGAGGGAGGGTTAGAGCTAGTCTTAAGGAGGGAGGGTTGGGTTAGAGCGAGTCTTAAGGAGGGAGGGGAGGGTTAGAGCTAGTCTTAAGGAGGGAGGATTAGGGTTAGGGCTAGGGTAAAGGAGGGAGGGTTGGTCCACAGGACCTTGTCTGTACAGCCACGGTTGTGCTCTAAATTTACTCCTATGTTCTCCAAGACTTGACGGGGCTCACCACCCCAGCAGACGCTGCTGCTCGCTGCCCATCGTGCTCCTTCCTCCAGCAGATAGAGGGTAGCGTGTTTCCATGGCGATTGAAGGCGATCACACCACGTGCTGGCGATGGGAACCTCACACTGAAGTCCACCAGTCGACATACAGCACAACTATGTATCTATCTCACACACACTTTCATTATCAACGATGCTAGCCCTGTTACCTTTATGCTGTGATGCTCCTAGGAGCAGAAACAGAGTGATAATACTTAGCTTCATGTGTAAGAGCTCCAGAATGTGTGGTTGAAACCGACGCTCCACTATATCACCCAGACAGGACGACTATTTAAAGGGTCCCCCCCCCCCCCCCCGGGCTCCCGGGCTCCTCAGGGTTAGGGTTAACGGCTAACCTTAACCCTAACCCTGGGGAACCTTACCCTCAGTCAGGCCTGCTCCTCTGCTCCTCCTTGCTCCCACTGGCTCCTCCTAGCTCCTCGTTGTGGCTCTGCTCCTCTTAGCTTCTTCTAGCTCCCTGTTGTGCCTCTGCTCCTTCTCTGCTACTTGATACACAGTCCAACTCCCGGCCACAGCAGCTGCTCCTGTCAATCGCTTCTTTCTCTGACGTTCTCTCTCTAGCGTACAGCCTCGCTCTGACTCTCTCTATGTCTCTCAGTCCCTCTCGCTCAGACTCTCTGCCTATGTCTCTCTGTCTCTCTTTCTCCTTCACTCCCACTCTGTGACTTGCTCCCTTACTTCTCTTAGTCATTTGCATGCCCACACAATCCCAGTGTCTGAAGTGTCATTTATGTATTTCTTTATCATTTATTTCCATGTCTTTGTATATATATTTTTGTCTTTATATAACTCTTTCCAACTATCCAACTTAATATTCATATCAGGCCTGCAGGGTGACACCGCCTTCAGCATGTTTAAAGATTCTGTGGCCGAGTGACCCTAACCCTAGTGACCCTAACCCTTACCCTAGTGACCCTAACCCTAGTGACCCTAACCCTTACCCTAGTGACCCTAACCCTAGTGACCCTCACCCTAGTGACCCTAACCCTAGTGACCCTAACCCTTACCCTAGTGACCCTAAACCTAGTGACCCTAACCCTAGTGACCCTAACCTAGTGACCCTAACCTAGTGACCCTAACTGTTCGCACTGTGTGCTTAGGAACGACTTGGTGAAGTGTGTTTTGCAGACACCTCATTCAAGAGAATGTGGGGGCGTTCAAGAAGACTGGAGACACTTGTTCATTTCAGCACTGCTGCTTTCAAAGCCATGTTGCCGTGGGACAATAGAATCACTGTGATTAAAGTCTCTTTCTGTCACCTAATTGTAAGGGTGACTTGCACATCTTTTGGGGTGTGTGTGTGTGTGTGTGTTGTGTGTGTGTGTGTGTGTGTGTGTGTGTGTGTGTGTGTGTGTGTGTGTGTGTGGTGTGTGTGTGTGTGTGTGTGTGTGTAGCCATGGCTGTGTCTGACTACATCAGTAAGCTCGGTTAGATCAGCTGTTATGAATCCTGTTTAGTAGCAGCTAATAGATGCATGTAATCTGATGCTAGGGCAGATGGCTTCTACCAGCCACGACCCTGCGGATCTACAACAGCTGACTCACTACATTAGCAGATATTGATGAAGTCATTTGAACTCTTAGGTTACTGGGTTAGCAATGGCAGGTATGTGTTGATGGGTTTGGGTGTGTGCGTCCCTAAAGATTTATCCGGTTGGTAAGATCGGGTAGCTCTTTGTTTGGATCTGTATATACTGTGATCATGGGTGCATGAATGGACATAATTTATATCATTATATATATATAGATAGATAAATATCATTGGGAAAAATAAGGTGGCTTCTAAATTGATGATGGATCCATCTAGTGGTTGCAGAGTCTGCACAAATAGTTATTGTTGAAGTCAATAATTAATAGTAGGCTACAGACTCTACTATGATAGCTAGATGTGCACAGAGAAGTCCAGCCCCCCTTGGGTTATAGTAATCCAATCCGTCAGTGGAGGAATGTTAATATGCAACTAGTGGTGTTGTGTTGGTAGGAGCATTGGGCCCTCATACGTTAAGGGCTTGGTTGAAGCTTTGGACTGGGTAGGGCTGGTCTTTGAACCAAGGAAGAATGAGTCTGTTCTACATTCGCACCACATTCTCATGCTATCCATAATTAGCAAGTGAGGATCAAGGTAGCAAGTTTTATACCAGATCAAAATCAAACCCTGAATGGAGGGTTCATGTCGACTAAACACCAAACCATGATATTGTTATGCTAAGTAAAAAGCAAACCATGAAAGGAAGTTTCATGTTATCTAAATATCAAACCGTGATGTCCTGATTCTTCCAAACAATGACATCAGTGCCCTGTACTACGAACCTCGCTGAACATACCCAGGCTTTCTTGGGAAAGCCTTGATCGACAGAGACGCAACACGGGATCAGAGTTAAATGGTACTACGAAGCTCACTTAGGATTCGATTAGTCGAGCCAGGTTTTCCGCTTTAGGTTTAATGCGCGTTTATGTGAAAGGGGCGTTTGTCGCATCATTTTACTCACCTTTAAAAATTGGATAGATCAAGCAGTCGATATAAAAGCGTGTAACTGAAAAGCTTCTGCATATTGTCTATAAAATAAATGTGCCACGTGCAGAATTGTCCGCCATTATCCCAATAGAATGATGCCTAAGCAACGTCCAACCTACCTTATTCTATAATTCAGGGAATTCACTTTAAATACACCCTATATAAGAAATGTATTGCATAGGTTTTCAACTGCTGAGAGGTAGCGGCGGTGGCGTAGTGGATTAGTATAAGACCGAATGCCAGTGGCCGGGGTTCAAATCTCGCCGGTCTATCCTCATGCCTTTTACCCCCATAGATGTCGTGCCAGCAAGGCCTTGAAAATATGGGTTCAATCTCGAAATAGGCACAAAAATATAATTCCATAACCTTCAGCGAATAAGCATTCCATTTGCATGAGAATTGGGACTTTTTAAGCTTCACACTTGGGGGTCGAACCCCCCGCCCAGAAATTTAAGACTGGTCCTACAAGATCAAATAGCGAATACCCTCTGATGAGAACCTGTATCTCTCATAAAAGAATATTCTCAGGCAATGCCAAGGGATCGCCTCTGTCTGAGAGACCCCTGTACGATACGGGCTCCAAGGTCCACGGGAACACCAAGTAATGGTGACGCCATTGTCAAAGGTGGGGCTAGGAAGCTGCGCACGCTGATCTAACCCAATAGACTTGGCTGAAAACCTGTTCCCGACCAGGTTTGGTTGAGAGCAGAAGTCACGTAACATAACAGGTTTCAGCATTGTTATGGATGTTAAGCAATACATCCTCTAGAGGGCAGTGATTGTTGTGTGACAAATTACCGGCATCGACAATCGCAAACATGGCATCTGTGAGGGAGATGATTTTGCTTTGTGTTATCTGAAATCTGCCAAAAAAGGCGCAAAAAGTGTAGGTCTACACGGCGGTGGCATGTGATACCTCTCACCAACAAAAAGATTCTCTCCTCAAAATTTTGCACCATTTTAAATGAACAGTTAGGCCTACTCATTGCCAAATCAGGTGAACAATAAAATAAAAAGGTAAGGTAAGGTATATACATATTTGATATGTATATACATATCAAATATTATGCTACTCTCTCTCTATTTTCGCGAATGGTTGGACTTTTTCCATTGGTATTGCTCTGTTTCTCCCGGAGCAATCCGGAATCGTAAGCTCAGTGCCGACGGACCCACTGACGAACGAAACGAACTTCGGGACCGGACTCAAGGGTCCCTATCCGTATTAATCGTAAGGTGTGAATGGGCCTTAACACTAAACCCATTCTTAGGCTTTCTCCACGGTCTCGGGCATTTAGCTTTAACACGCTTATATTGTGTCTCAGAACCCATTTGCGAGTCATCCAGTCAATGCAGATGGGGGGCAACTCCCAGACCACAGCAGCCTCTAACTTAAATCCTATCTGCTGATAAAAATGACCTTTTCATAAATTGTACAGAGTTTCAGAGTGTCGCAAATTCATCATTCCTCTCCTTCTTCTCCTTTACAGGTGATCATCAACAGCACCATCACCCCCAACATGACCTTCACCAAGACCTCCCAGAAGTTTGGCCAGTGGGCCGACAGCAGGGCCAACACAGTCTTCGGCCTTGGCTTCGGCTCAGAGCAGCAGCTTGCGAAGGTTGGTACACAGTCGTTACTATAGAGGAGGAGAACGTTAAAAGATCAGAAGATCTGACCCAGATCCTTGAACAGCTCAGGGTTCATTTCAGCTCTTCAATATAATATATTATAATTAGTGCTGTCAGTTAAACGCGTTATTAACGGCGTTAACGCAAACCAATTTTAACGGCATTAATTTTTTTTATCGCGCGATTAACGCAATTTTTTTTTTTCTTTGACTCAAAAACAAAGAATTAATAGCCTGACTGCTATGTTCAAGGCAGTATGTTTGCATATTCATCGTTTAATTGCGCTATAGGCTGTTTTGATCAGTATATGCCAATGTTGTTATCAATAAAAAAACATTTGCACAAGGCAAGCCGATGCACTTCTCCATGTTGTTAAGAGCATTAAAATGAGAAAAACTAATGGGACAAAGAAATCAAGGGATATTGAGTTAACTATTACATTAATCGCGATTACATATTTTAATCGCTTGACAGCACTTATTATAATTATTATTGCAAACACAAGTGGTCAATTTGGATTGGATTCTGTTCAATTGCTCCTGTTGTGTTCCTGTTAGTTTGCTGAGAAGTTCCAAGAGGTGAAGGATGCGGCGAAACTGGCCAGAGACAAATCTCAGGAGAAAATGGAGACATCAAGCAATCACTCCCAGGTAGCCCTCAGTCTGATCACCCGCTTCTCCTGACATCACCCTGATCTCATGACATCACCCTCCTCTCCTGACATCACTCTGACCTCATGACATCACTCTGACCTCATGACATCACCCTGACCTCATGACATCACTCTGACCTCATGACATCACTCTGACCTCATGACATCACCTGACCTCATGACATCACCCTGACCTCATGACGTCACCCAGCTATGGACCAGCATACCATCACAGCCTTCCCTCTAATGCAGATAAGAACACAAAGCTACTTTAAGGATTTAATGAACGTTAAGTAAGGCTTAAATGTGCGAGGAATTTTAGCAGTTATATAGCATACTCTCTTTAACATGTATTTTTAACTATTATTAAAATTATGACAATGAAAAAAACACATGGTCCTGGTAAGGTTGTTTAAGGCCATTGTGTAACTACTATATCGTTACTACTATAGTGTTACTAATATAGTGCTACAGTGTCACTATAGTGTTACTACTATAGTGTTACTGTTACAGTGTAACTATAGTGTTACTATTGTAGTGTTACTGTTACAGTGTTACTACTATAGTGCTACAGTGTTACTACTATAGTGTTTCTACTATAGTGTTGGTTGCATTGTTACTGTTAGAGTGTTACTACTATAGTGTAACTTACTACTATAGTGCTACAGTGTTACTACTACAGTGTTACTGTTACAGTTTTATGGTTACAGTGTTACTTCTATATTGCTACAGTGTTACTATTATAGTGCTACAGTGTTACTACTACAGTGTTACTGTTACAGTGTTATGGTTACAGTGTTACTACTACAGTGTTACAGTGTTGTGATTACAGTGTTACTTCTATATTGCTACAGTGTTACTACTATAGTGTTACTACTACAGTGTTACTGTTACAGTGTTGTGGTTACAGTTTTACTTCTATATTGCTACAGTGTTACTACTATAGTGCTACAGTGTTACTACTACAGTGTTACTGTTGCAGTGTTATGGTTACAGTGTTACTTCTATATTGCTACAGTGTTACTATTATAGTGCTACAGTGTTACTACTATAGTGTGACTTACAGTGTTAGTGTTACAGTGTTACTACTATAGTTGTTATCAATGTTAATATTGGACAGAGAGGTGAACGGTTAGAACAGGGGCTCACATTGTCGTCTGTTCCTTGGCCCGTCAGGAGTCGGGGCGTGTGACCCCCTCCAACCCCTCCACCCCCCAGGCCTCCAGCATCAACGGGACCGACGATGAGAAGATCTCCCACGTGGGCCCCGAGGCTGCCTTGCTCATGAGCGAGAACGACCGCCTCAAGACCGCCGTGGAACAGAGGTAGGAGGTTAGGGGTCACAGGGTTGGGGGGTCACACAGGGTTAGGGGGTCACACAGGGTTAGGGGGTCACACAGGGTTAGGGGGTCACGCAGGGTTAGGGGGTCACGCAGGGTTAGGGGGTCACACAGGGTTAGGGGGTCACACAGGGTTAGGGGGTCACAGGGTCAGGGGGACACAGGGTTAGGGTGTCACACAGGGTTCGGGGGTCACACAGAGTTTGGGGAGCCCCCAGGTTGAGACAAGCCGCCGGCCGTGCTCAAGCCCCCCCTCTCCTCATCACCACAGCAACACCAACGCCAAGAAGTGGGAGACGGAGCTCCAGACGCTGCAGGAGAGCAACGCGCGGCTGGAGGACGCGCTGACTGAGTCCTCGGCCAACGTGGAGAGCTGGAAGAAGCAGCTTAGCGTCTGCAAGGAGGAGAGCGACGCTCTGCGGGACAAGGTGGGGCTCTCCACTCCTCCCCGACACTGCAGCCCTAACCCTAACCCAACTGTGCAGCTCTTTGGTGGGCATACCGCCCCTTGGTCTGTACTGACGTACCGTTAGTCTCTTCTGAACACACATTTTCCCTTTGCTTTGGTGGTGGTGTTGAGGGGTGGAGGTGGTGAGGGTGAGGGTGGAGGTGGTGCTGGTGGGGGTGAGGGTGGTGCTGGTGAGGGGGGGTGCTGGTGGAGGTGAGGGTGGTGGTGAGGGGGGTGCTGCTGGTGGAGGTGGGGGTGGTGGTGATGGTGAGGGTGAGGGTGGTGCTGGTGGAGGTGGTGATGGTGATTGTGGGGGTGAGGCTGGTGATGGTGAAGGGGAGAGTGGTGGTGGAGGTGGTTATGGGGGTGATGGCGATGCTGGAGGAGGAGGCTTGGTCGTTGTCTCTGACAGGAGACAGCAGAGCACCACGTCAGTGTATGCCTTGAAAGGTTTCCTACTTCATCCGGATATTTCTTCCTAAATTGGGGAGTGGCTCTATGCTGGTTTGATGTAAAATAAAGATAGATATGATTTGGTAGTAAATGGTTTTTGTTCAGTGATGCTGTTCTCTCTTGTATGGAGGCGGAGGCATGATTTCAAATGTCTGATGTTTCACAAATTCAGAGCAGAAGGGCTTCTGATTGGCCACTCTACTAGTTTGTTTATGAATATAACTTTTACGAGTTTTAGGGTCGATTTACTTTTTCTACTGAAAATTGTTTCTACTGAAACAATTAAAATAGTTTCTGTGTAACGAGGGTCACAGAATGGTTTGTTTTGTTTTTTTAAGAGAGGTATTGCTGTTGGGGGAAATGACTGTATCGGTATTCTATAAAATATAAATAAATATTCCCCCTCAAGATTCACAATAATCTTAGAAAGACTCAGATTAGTCTATAATGCATAAACACTGATTCAATGCATGACTAAAATAATAATCTCTACCTTCTGATCCGTCTCTCAGTAGAACTTGTGAACCATGTTCTCCTGTGTTGACTTCAGATCAGTGAGCTGGAAGCCCAGTGCAAGGAGGTCAGCCTGGAGCAGGAGAGGAACGCTCAGCTGACCGCCAAGGTGCAGGAGCTGGAGGCGGAGCTACAAGACAAGGAACAGGTGAGCGGAAACGTACGCCCTCATGGAGGCCCCTCCCCTAATAGGGGATGAGTGTTCTCTGTAGCCTCTAGGGTTGGGGGGTGAGTGTGCTCTGTAGCCTCTAGGGTTGGGGGGTGAGTGTGCTCTGTAGCCTCTAGGGTTGGGGGGTGAGTGTGCTCTGTAGCCTCTAGGGTTGGGGGGTGAGTGAGTGGTTGAGATTCACCCCAGCTGGTCTGTTGGATATTGGGAATTAACAGGAGGGGGGCCAGATGATCATTATTCATGCATCATTATGAATCATTATTAGTCAGACGAAACAGAATAATTGTCAAAATGATTTTGACGGATTTGGAAGGAATTGATCTTCATAAACCATATAAAGTGAAGCTAACTAAAAGTGGAACTATTCGAGGTTGGCTGGACATTATTACTTTATGACCGACTGACCGAGCAGTAGCTTCAAGACCTGGAAGATAAAGTAGGAGGTGCTTGTTGGATTGATGTGTTGGATGGGAGACTGCAAAGCGAACAGTCTGCTTTCTCGCTCTGCTACAATAAGGTGAGCATGAAGGAATAATGGCTCCCGAGTGCAGCCTAAAGCAGTACAGCAATCATCACTTCAACTCACATGTTCCTTAGGAGGATCTGAAAATCTCCAGTATTCTTTAATGGTATTATAGTTGTATACATAGCCCTTCATAAGAAACTCAGATTCATGTCTTCCTCAAGATGCCGACAGATAAGAATGCAGATGTGAGACTCTGAACCGGCAGAAGCTCTGAGCTAGAGACTCTCCTGCTCCTCACTACACCAGCGCCGTTCTGTTTAGTGTGTGTTCAGCTCTAAGGAGGTGGTTCTGGGGTATTGTGGAGGTGAAGGGGGGAGCTGACCGTCTGAATGTTGTCTTCTCCTAGGAGCTGCAGAACCTGCGGAAGCAGGCGGAGATCATCCCTCAGCTCATGGCCGAGTGTGAGAGCATCACCGATAAGCTACGGGTGAGTCCCTCATCGGCTCAGGAGTGTGGATCTCCAGAAGGAGGCATGCACAGCAGGGACCTTCTCCTGCCCTGAGAAGGGAGAGCTGGCAGCCCTGTTGTTCTTCATGGAGACAACAAGTTGACACTTTTCACCAACATGTTGAAGGAAGCATCTTAACCCTCTTGGTTCCTCAGACAGGAACATAGAGCAGGTTGGGGTGAGCAGGGCGGCGCTCCTGAAGAAATAGATCTCACTGCTTCACTGCTCCTGCTCTTCAGTAAAGGCCAGAGTCTTCTGAAGGCTCTAGACGAGCGGAGCCTTCGGCCCCCAGCTCACACTCAGAATGTGGTAGGGAGACGCGAGCACAGAGAATGTAGTAGTACAGGAGGGTACAGACATACACAGGATGGGACACTGCACAATGGGAGTCGGGGAGCCAATGAAAGAAAGGTTTTAAATGGAGAAGGAGAAGAAAAGAGGAGAGCTGGTGCCATTATGGTTTGGGCCCGAGGGCTGGTGACATTAAGGCCATGACACACATAGTGCAGAATTACTGATGTTTGGATTGTTTAGGGTTAGTTGGCCTGGTAGTCAAAGGCTTTAAATGTTTGGATACAGTCTTTCGAGTTTAAAGTCAAGGACCTAAGCAAGTTTATAGGGGTCGTTCCTTGGAGTGCAAATATTTTTATTTTAAACACATTACTAATCTAAAAAGTTGTATAATCGTACCTAGCCTTTATTTCTCCTGGAAGGAGACCTGATCTCTCCTGTGTTCTTCTCAGGGGTTCCTCGGCTCTCTGGTGTTTTGGATTAGTGGTGGTCCCTGGTCCTATAGAGGGCTCGGGGCGGGGGTTAGTATAGTTAGTATAGTTTGTATAGTGTAGCCTGTGAAGAGCCTTTGTGACTGTAGCTGGGACTAAGGACTAAACAAATGACATCCTAACCCTCCTAGTGGTAAATCTACCCTAACCCTAACCCTCCTAGTGGTTAGTCTACCCTAACTCTAACCAGAATCCTCCTAGTGGTTAGTCTACCGTAACCCTAAACCTTATCCTTCCTATTGGTTAGTCAACCCTTACCCTGGTCCTCTTAGTGGTTGCTCTACCCTAAGCCTAACCATAGTGGTTAGTCTACCCTAACCCTAACCTGAGGCCTCCTGGTGGTTATTAGTGATTGACCGATATATCGGCCAGCCAATATAATCGGCCGATATTTGCGTTTTTTTTAATGTGTATCCGTATTGGCCGATTTATTTTTCTTTTTTTTGGCATGATTTACAGACTTAAATTGAGACATTCTAACATTTTTTATCATCATTGTGTCATTTTTATGATGTAAAATGAGAAAAAGCTGTAGGGTCTGGCAACGAGTAGTCTGGCTGAGCGGAAATGGACAGCGTCTCTAGCGCTAGCGTCGGATTCCACCGCTACTCCTCCCCTTCCTGTTGCTGGCTTTCCCAATATTTTCTTGTCTATTACTCACGACCGGTTTAAAAACTATTAATTGATCCCATTTCAGAACACTGCTTTCAGTAACTCATTTAAACATATTTGCACTGGGAGGAAATGCCCAAAACAGGCCTAATGATTATGCTGCCGCATTGTGCGTCAACATTTTTAATAATAATACAAAAATAAAAAATGTTTTTCTTTTTTTTTTGTGTGCCAAGGAGGACCAGGACTAGGAGGACCAGGACTAGGACTAGGAGGACTAGTCCTCCTAGTCACCTGCCAGTGGTGGCACGCGTGCCTAGGGTTGCCTGGTCTACCCTTACCTGAGACCTTCTAGTGGTTAGTCTACCCTAACCCTAACCAGAGTCCTCCTAGTGGTTAGTCAACCCTAGCCCTAACCAGAGTCCTCCTAGTGGTTATTCTACCGTAACCCTAACCAGAGTCCTCCTAGTGGTTAGTCTACCCTAACCATAACCAGAGTGCTCATAGTCCTAGTCCTGGTCCTCCTAGTCCTGGTCCTCCTAGTCCTGGTCCTAGTCCTGGTCCTCCTAGTCCTGGTCCTAGTCCTGGTCCTCCTAGTCCTGGTCCTGGTCCTGGTCCTCCTAGTCCTGGTCCTCCTAGTCCTGGTCCTCCTAGTCCTGGTCCTCCTAGTCCTGGTCCTGGTCCTCCTAGTCCTGGTCCTAGTCCTAGTCCTCTTGGTCCTGGTTCTGGTCCTCCTTGTGGCCAATATGAGAAGACGCAAGAGAGATGGTAGAGACTTGATTTTGTATAAGATTGCTGTGATAATTTCTCAGCACTTTTTAACCAAGGGGAGAGCCCATTGATGATGCATCTAGAGACAGTGGATTCCTTTGGTTTACCTTTAATATAGAAGGACAGCACCATGACTCTACAAATGTCTGTTTATTTGACCAGATGCTTGTGCAGGCCTGTATGGAGAAGGCTGTGGGGGCCTTCGGTGTTTGGGTTAGGGGTGGACCCTGGTCTTATAGAGGGCTCGGGGGCGGGGGTTAGTATAGTTGTAGTTAGTTCAACCTCTTATTCACCCACGCCTCCAGCTTCATCTGCGGCATTTTGGTCAAACGCAATACTTTTCAGCCGAGTGGAACCACTGGACTATTCTCTCACCTTTTCATACATTTTAAGATGAACATTTAGTTAGAGTCCTCCTAGTGGTTAGTCTACCCTAACCATAACCAGAGTCCTCCTAATGGTTAGTCTACCCTAACCCTAACCAGAGTCCTCATAGTCCTAGTCCTTGTCCTCCTAGTCCTGGTCCTCCTAGTCCTAGTCCTGGTCCTCCTAGTCCTGGTCCTCCTAGTCCTAGTCCTGGTCCTCCTAGTCCTGGTCCTCCTAGTCCTAGTCCTGGTCCTGGTCCTCCTAGTCCTGGTCCTCCTAGTCCTGGTCCTAGTCCTGGTCCTCCTGGTCCTGGTCCTCCTAGTCCTGGTCCTCCTAGTCCTGGCCCTCCTAGTCCTGGCCCTCCTAGTCCTGGCCCTCCTAGTCCTGGTCCTCCTAGTCCTGGTCCTCCTAGTCCTGGTCCTCCTAGTCCTGGTCCTCCTAGTCCTGGTCCTCCTAGTCCTGGTCCTCCTAGTCCTGGTCCTAGTTCTGGTCCTCCTTGTGGTCTATGTGAGTAAAGCTCCCAGGAATGCGTTCCTCTCCAACAAGACAAGTCTCTGTAGAACCTGAACGTTGAGGTCGTTTTCATGATGCTACGCCCTATCCACACACACACACACACACACACACACACACACACACACACACACACACACACACACACACACACACACACACACACACACACACACACACACACACACACACAGGTTAAAACAGCCCGTAGTGGGGGCTAGGGTTGGGGTGGTTTGGCTGTGCGTCCGCTACATGAATCACAGGGATCAGCCTAACCGGACGGGGCAGTGTCCTCGCTCTGACTAACGGCCTAGCACAACAAAGGAAGAGAGACATTGGAACAACATCGGCGTGCCTTGAATACCTTCTCTCTCTCCATCCAAAGGGAAGGTCTGATGATCAGAGATGCAGAAAACACAACACAGTTGGGATGTATTCAAGCACACCATCAGTACTAAACACTACTGGGGGGTTAGGTTAGGTTAAACTTCAGTCATCATTAGGGTTAGTTTAGCCCTTCAGTAATCATTAGGGTTGGGTAAGGTTAACCCTTCAGTCATAAGGGTTAGGTTAGGGTTAGGTTAACCCTTCAGATATCAGTCATGTTAACCATTATTCACATCCAGCACCTTTTACTTACACACCTATCCCGGGTTGCTTTTAACTCACTACATTGTTATAAAGTAGGCATGTTTCGGTATGGTAACTATGAAGCTTAAGGGAGGGAATTGTATCTAACGCGTGGAGAGGAAAATACCGTGATCTACTTCAAGCCTCTGGGCTCACCGAGATGACTCTGACCATGTAGTACGCCCTGATGTAGACGATGCCCAACGTTGCAATTTTGGAAAATAAAAGAATCGTGCGTGCCCCCAGGCCATCGGGCTACTATGTTCAGGATTGACATTCTGGCATCGCAAATAATCTGAACATTAACTGAATGGTAGCTTTTGCGGTTGATGTACGCGTAATCATCAATAGATGGTGGCTTCATACGCACATGGGTATACTCAACCGCACCAATCACATTTGGAAACCTAGCAATAGCATAAAAATCCCGTTTGATTCCAGTTTGCTGATCGTTATTATATGGGAATTTAATATAGCGTTCGGAGTGGGACATTATAGCTGCCAAACCTGCTGGCATGGTTCGGCTAATACTTGGCTGGGAAATACCAGACCTGTCCCCGATCTCCCGCTGAAAGGTCCCGGTGGCCAAAAACCCCAAGGTAGAGCACACCTGCACTGGCACAGGTATTGCGTTTGATCGCCTAGTTTCTCGCCTTAACTGTGGCTCCAAAGCATTGCATAGCTCCATCAGGAGATGCCTTGGGAGACGAAAACGACTCAAGAGCCATTCATCGCTCTCCATAAAAAAATCGGCGCGGTCTCGAAAAAACTCTCTCGTCTTAGACAGAGCCAGATCTGCCATCGCTGAGACTCGACCACCTATTTGGCAAAGCTCCTGTTTATATAGACATTTGAATAAACATTTCACCTGTCACATTCTAATTATTTTCATAGCTATACTGTTTTTAATTAGGCCTGACTTTAATTGTTTGAACGGCTGGGCTAATTCCAATTTATTTAGTAATTAATACAGATGTGCAACATGGGCTACTTGTGCTACACTATTCATCAGTGAAATACCCGTATGTTGCGCCAAAAAAACTTGCGTACACGAGCTCAGACCTGACTTGAGATTTCATCGCAGCCTGCGCTCACGTTCAAATTGATAAATGCCAAGCTCAACGTTGAAATGAGCATACGTCCATTTTACGCACGTTTTCTGTCGCACGCTCGTTTGATAAATGAGGGCCAATGACTCTATACTATGTGTTTATTTGACCAGATGCTTGTGCAGGCCTGTATGGAGAAGGCTGTGGGGGCCTTCGGTGTTTGGGTTAGGGGTGGACCCTGGTCTTATTGAGGGCTCTGGGGCGGGGGTTAGTATAGTTGTAGTTAGTTCAACCTCTTATTCACCCACGCCTCCAGCTTCATCTGCGGCATTTTGGTCAAACGCAATACCTTTCAGCCGAGTGGAACCACTGGACTATTCTCTCACCTTTTCATACATTTTAAGATGAACATTTAAGTTTATTTTGATATCGGTTAATGCATTCCTATCTCCCTGACACCAGACTGCCGAGACGAAGAACGTGGAGCTGGACGGCCGGATAGGAGGCCTGCAGGCCGATGCGGATGAGAACCGGCAGAAGCAGGGCGACATGCAGGGCGAGCTCAAGAAGTTCATGGACATCCTGGACGGGAAGATTGACGAGCTGCACGAGTTCCGCCAGGGCCTATCCAAGCTGGGGGTGGGCAACTAGAGGTCAAGGGTCAAAGCATTCTACTAACCCTAACCTCGAGGTCATCCTCCCTCTTTCCCTCACCAAATGGTGTGGTCCAATCTCAACAATTAGGTTTTCCAAAAAGAATCGAAATGAACAAAATTATTGCAGAAAGTGTGGTTAAAATGTGTGGAGGGAGAGGGCTTGGCTGACTTAGGAGGATGGAGTCGTGTTCTTTGTGTTGAGCTTAACGTAGGGACCTTCCCCGCTGCTGTGTTCTGGGGAGGGGGGGCTGGGTGCTGGAGGACAGGGTGGGTGGCGGGTTCGGGCCCTTGGACTCTCGTCTCTGTGATTCCGTTTTTTTTTTCAGCCCCAGGATGGTTTGTACCAGGTCAACAAAGCCAGGCTTGCTTTATGAACAAAAGGGCTAACTGACATCCCCCCCTGATGGACCCTGACCCCCCTGAGGGGAGAACCCGGCCGAGCCCCCGCCCCCCGTCTATCTCAGGTGTTTGAAGAGTTTGTATTTAGGTTAGGATACACACACAGACACACACACACACACACGATTGAAGGTCACGAATCAAGTGCCTCCGGGCGGCGCCATCCCACCCTCCCACCGTCTCACCCCCTCATCTCCCTCAACCTCCCACCCCCCACTCTGGCCGAGGGATAACATCATGACAATGACATCATAGTGACATCACTACCAAGCAGATGTTTTTTGTGGAGGAAAATCATGTTCATCACAAAGAAAGATTTTTTTTCAACCTAACTTTCATTGTAGGGTAAAGGGAGAAGGTGCCAGAACATTTATTTACCAATGCCTCTGACATTGAGGTCAGAATCAAACGCTGGCTCAGACGTCTTATACACACAAGACAGCAATAGGATTCCAAAGGTTTGCTGCCATCCTTGAAGACACGTTTATTTGCATTAAGAGGGAAATTTGACTTATTTTTCCAGAGTTCTTCATCCAAAAAATACTAGTATACTGTATGAACCCCTTTTGCCTTCAGTGAAGTGATCAAAATACCTTTTTTGTGTTTTGCATGTTTGACGATATTTGTGCTTCCCATACAAGCTTTCTATGGGTGGTGCTGGGAATCTGTGCTGCTACAGGGATAATAATGTGAACAGGAACTTCATAGCAAGGATAGAGAGGGCTGGGGCCTTCGATCTAAAATTCTGGATTATGTTTTTCTTCCTCGTTTGATTTACAACTTTATTTATTGGTGCCTATTAAGAAGTCGTTTTTCTAGAATCAACCCTGAACTCGAACACTACCTTAACCCAAAATGTATTTCTGTGCAAATACAATGTATAATATATGTATTCATACCAGATCTATGGCTTCTGAACTTCTTTATTTTTTTGATAATAGAATAACTTAATTGCAGGACGGTGTCTGAGTATAAAGAAGGGAAATATACCGCGAGTGTAATCTGTTTGGATCCCGTTTAAATCTCTTGCTGATTGGTTGGCAGAAGCCAGAACACTTCTCGTGATCATCTCCTTTTCCCATCTCCTGCCCTCCTTTCGTGAGCCAAGTTCAACATTGTACCACAGAAATGACAATTGTTTAAAATTTAGTTTAATTACTATTGGGGGGTCTGTGTCTTTCTTTCACTTCAACTTGTGTGTGAGGGCCGAGGTCTCTACAGTACTAGGCTGTATTCAATATATATGGATGTTTCGATATTACACATCTATTTAATTGAACAAGTCATAAGGTGTAAAATACTGCACTTATTATTCATAATGATTTTATTCCAGTTATAGTTTAATGACTATGTACTTCGCTTAATCATCCATAGTGCATATCTCATCCTCATCGTATACCTTTGGAGCGCAGAGTTTTTTGTCAACATTTTGTGACTGACTATCTGCATTCAAGGGCAGCACAATTATATATCTAAAGACATGAATACCAATCCATGGGTAAACGTGGGATAAGGATTGTACATCCATCCTAACGATAGCTCTTAAAAAGTATTTATCGGGAAACTGCAGGTTTTTGACAAACAGGAATACTTTCCTCCCGAATCAAGAGACATCGAGTCAGAGGATGCCTGAGCTCCACTCCCTCCATGGTCGTGGAGATGGATGCAGTGGTGGACCAGAGGACACGTTGCCTTGGTAACCTATCCCACGCACTAATTTAGCCACAGAGATGCGTGGCTGGTGGAATGTATAGATATAGATCTATATATAGATCTATTTATATATAAATCTAGTGTCACTCAGGGATACTCCTAGCTGTCTTTGTCATGGACAGTTTTCATTCTGTTTGTCTGAGTTCAAACAGATTTTATCAAGACTGGTAAGGCTGGGCCATAAACCTGGTGTGTAAATGTTCATCAAGACTCCTTCCCACACTTCCTCCTTGTTTCAGATGAGTGTATGATGACTGTTGAGTGGGCGGTTTAGTGTAACATCATTAAAAGAGAGCCAGGATACTCAGTGTGGGCCAGCGCCGCTGATATCCCGTTGCCATAGAAACACTGGCTCCCGGAATCTCCCACAGACACAGGTATGGCTCGTGGTGGGGGATCACCCTGCGTCTGATACGAGTCTCCCTCTCCTCTCCTCCACCCTCTCTGCTGTGTCGTCACCGCGGGGACAAGCCATTAGCCAAAACAAAGTGGCCATCATCGCTAACACCAAATGAACACCACCAGCGGCGTTGTTGAATAGTGTTTCTAAGAGAAAAGGATCCACATGGACTCAGCTATCTGAGTGAGGTTAGGGTTATTTGACGGTAATGTCAGAGAGCTGCTGGGTGCATTGGGAGGGGGGGGGGGGACAGTTAGTCAAATGAATGCTTGGTAAAGCGTTTAATCGACAATGTTCATTAGTCATCGCCTATTCAAATGTGGAAACATTAAACAAAGGTAAAGGCGAAAGGGAATGGCTCTTTAGCTGCAAACTGTTTAATCTTGAGCAGCATGATCAACAAGGCACTTTATAGCTGACTGAGTCCAGCTAATGCAAAACCAACAGCAGTGAGGGGCCATCCATGTTTCATTGTATTTTACCTGAAGGGTCAATCAGATGAGCTGCAGCTTGAAAACAAACGTAAAAGCTTTTGGGCCTTCAAAATCTGAGACCCCAGTATCCAGGCCGCTCTGCTGGAGAGGCCCAGGTCACTTGAATGTTCCAGTGGATACCCCCCAAACAGTGAAGTACCTGGAGTCTAGAGATACCCCTAAACAGTGAAGTACCTGGACTCTGGAGATATCCCCCAAACAGTGAAGTACCTAGAGTCTGGAGGTACACCCCAACAGTGCTACTATGATGTACCGGGAGATACCCCCACCCTAAAAATGACCAAACATCCGTTTTTAACAGGCAGGTTCATTTGTTTTGGCACTCAAGCAGTGGCGGTCTTACCAAGCAGGGGGCCCCAAGCCCCAACCAACCTCGAAGAAAAAATATCATAAATATATATTATGTAATACACAAACAGAGACAAAGCAAGACGAGTCTACACGGGAAAATAAAATTAAGGGTTAGGAAATAAAGTTCACCAAGCGGCTCAAATAAAAGAAAAAAGCTAAAAGACGCCGGTAGGTTTTTGGCTACGCTGCCAAAGAAGACACACTTTTTAGGGCTACTGTTGGGGATACAGACAGGAACAACAACGTCCAAAGCGTTGAACATGCCACTACAGCAGCAGCTAGCTGAGGATATATATACATGTATGTGTATGTGTATGTGTATGTGTATGTGTAATTGTGCAAATTGCAACCTCACTCACCCATACAAAGTAAATTATTCATCTTAGCAATTTTTGTGTATATGGCTGTTTGTGATGTTTTGGTAAGTATTTGACTGTTTGTCTTGCTGGCATAAAAAAAAAAAGCATAAACGGTGCTAATTTTCCTGGCATTTTGGGTTCCATTGTAGTGCTACACTTTGTGTGTTCTCTGCTTCCCATCTTCATTTTGGAGTAAAGAAGTGTATGCAGGGTTTAAAGGGGAAGGTATTTTTTCTCATCTCCAACCTTTACTTCCATGTAGGTTAGCTTTACTTGCCAATCCACCATTGGCAGGTAAAGGACATATCGGGCCCCATTCATATCTTCGCCTAGGGCCCCAATTTGCTAAAACCGCCACTGCACTCAAGAATGAGAATTTATATTCTGACTGACTATAAAATATAGGTATGAACAGCTGCTGTTTGGTTGCACATAATAGTGTGCTAAAAGTTGTTTGGTTGCGTTTATAATTTACGTATTCAGTGATTTCATTTTTACACAAACAATCGTGATACTGGTAATAATATACGTGCATACGAGCACAAATGCATAGCATAAGACAAAAATACAGTGCATTGACACACACACACACACACACACACACACACACACACACACACACACACACACACACACACACACACACACACCACACACACACACACACACACACACACACACACACACACACACACAATTACCATTACCATTGTGTGTGTGTGTGTGTCTTATCATTTTTGGCACTCTATTAATACTTAATCTTCAGGGGATTATGAATGTTCTATTCATATGTTTCTTCTGACTGAAAGTTAAATTGCCCTGGGGGAAATTAAATCTTATATTCTTTAGTAGATTATTGTTTTAGGACAACAATGCCATTCGGTCTAAAAGGTGAGTCTGTGGCCTTTCAAACTAATTGTTAGTCTCAGGATAGGAACCACATGGCAAAATCTAGTTTGGAGTTTTTCCTGGCATTAGGAATACAACTTTATGAAGAAAACCTCCATACATGTTTAAATGAACAAGGCATTCTTCAAATTATTCTAAATTCCTCATTATCCCTCCTTATGGCATAACACTGTTAAAAAGCCCAGAAGTTGCATGATAAATTGCTTTGGAAAATAATAAAGTCATCATCTGGACTATAAGGCTAGGATGGTAGTAATAATCAATTGAAATTTAAATAATAAAAATAAAACTGGTCAAAGTAGTGCTAATAATGCATGGGGCGGCCACCACAAGTCTGGAGATTGGCTGTGCATCCAGACACCAAAACTGTAATATTATAACTACAGGAGACTCCATAGGCCTTTAACATTCAGTTCATCAGACGCTACGGCCGCCGCTAAAGACAAACGTTTAGAGTCACCTCTTGGCATTTGGTAGGACTGGAAGCCTAAAGTCATATATATATGTATATAATATGTGCATATCTTCACACATGTATGCGTCCTCAGCTGTCCCACTCAGAGCTGTGGATCTCATCTTCATCTGAGTCCTCGTCGCTGTCGGCTGAAACCTTCTTCATCCTCCTCATGGCCGCCTTGATGCTGCGCTCCAGCTCCGAGCCCCGGCTGTCGTCAAGCACGTCGCAGCGCACGGCAACCACCTACACACACACACACACACACACACACACACACACACACACACACACACACACACACACACACACACACACACACACACACACACACACACACACACACACACACACACACACACATTAAAATTCTAACTTAACCCAACCCTTTAAAGGCTTTCTTTGTGATGGAGATGGTGTTAACAAATAACGGTCTTAAGCCTGCCCTATATAAGTTTCCCGCTAGCAGCCTCTAGTGGCATAAGTTGTAGCTATAGTCGAAGCGATGGTTCGAACAAGATTCTGATGTTATTTTGAATGTGTTGCCGGAGGGAGGGCACACCGGCCCATGATAAGCAGTGGGGGGGGGGGGGGGGGTCTCCTCTACATACCTTCTTCAGGGCGACCCCCTGGCGAATGGCTGTCATCAGGCCGTCCCTGGGGTCCCCTGCTGGCGCCGCGGCCCCTGCTGGGGCCGGAGCCCTGCGGAGCCGGATCTGGCCCCTCTGCAGCGAGGCCAGCACCTCGTCCATGGACCCTGGGGGGAAGACAGGGAGTGAGACCAGAAGGTCCTCGGCCAGAGCAGACCTCTGTAGGCCTCCAGGTGGACATCTACCTCAAGACCTCTACCTGTGGACCTGTAGCCTTGTAAACCTCTACCTGTAGACCTCTACCTCCAGACCTCTACCTGTAGACCTCTACCTGTAGACCTCTACCTGTAGACTTATATATATAAAATATTGATACTTTTTTTTCTTTATTGCTCTTGTTTGTCTCTGAGCTGTCTCCTTTTCTCATTTGATAAAACTCCTTCCCGTCTACCCAATGTAGGATTCATTGCATGATTGACATGGTATTTCATATATGAAGTTGCTTTTTTTGTCTTGGAAGTATATCCGTCGAAACATGTCAAGGTAAAGAAAATAACATCTACCAACATATATGTCTGTGATAAAAGAAAACTATAAATATTTGACTTAATAAATAGTCCTAGTAAACAGTATAACTAGTAGTGATACCAGCAGTACTGAGGACCTAGTAAATAGTACTAGTAAACAGTGCTACTATGGGGTTACTACTAAATAATAAGTAGTACTGATGAAAGTAGAAATCTAGTCCAGTTCAGATGCGTCCATTGCAGGCCGCTGGCTAAGCAGAGCTAACACGATCTGACAGAAATGCATTATTGATGAATGAAGTGTAAAGCCTTCCAAGATGCTTTTCAAGCTGTTGAGAGCCAGCGGTTAAAGATGTAGCTGGTCTGGTGGATAGAATCAAACATTAGAGCAGAGAATGATCTTAAAATAAAAGTTTGTTTCAAAATCTCAAGCAACGCATAGATGGTTTTAAATCCAGTCTCCATCTCCAGTAGTAATCGTAGGGTAAGGGTGAGGGGGTTAGGGTTAGGGGGTTAGGGTGTAATGGTTAGGGTGTTTTGTTACGGGTAAGGTGGTTAGAGTTAGGGTGGGCAGGTGAAATAAGGACCCCCTCTTTGACTCTGGGAACCAGCAGACTATTCCGGCCCCTGCTAGGGTTAACAGCAGTGGTGGCTGGTGATCAAAAATGTTGGTGGGGCACAGTAATAGACAGGGGGTCTGGGGTTCCCCCCCCCCCCATAAAATAAAAGGAATTTAATAGATTTAATATCCTGTATTCTGGTGCATTTTGGGGATGGCCACTACCTTTTTATCTACTATTCATTCAGATTCATAGCCTACATCCTGACTTGCAGGGCCTGGACCAGCTTACACTGCATACACAGACCTACTTTATGGCCATTCCACCAGCTGTTGCTATTTGACCCATTGATGTTATTCTGATATTGATACAAATCATGATCACCGTCCTATAGCATCCATTTTTTGTGAGTCTCAATGTCTACTTCAAATGCAGTTATAAATATGGGACAGTTGCTTCATTTTGTTTATATGCTACAGGCCGAAAGACTAAAGACTAAATTAATTTGTAACTTACTTGCTCGTTTTAAAGGTCCCATAACATGAAAATCTCACTTTGAGGTTTTTCTAACATAAATATGAGTTCCCCTAGCCTGCCTATGGTCCCACAGTGGCAAAAACTTGCGTTTGGTGTAAAACGAGCACTTGCTGTTCTGCTCGCCTTTGAAAAAACGGAGGCTCAAGCGCGCTGATGTGGATTGTCTTTATTTATGTCGTCATAAAGCATCTAAGCTCCTCCCCTTACTCTGCCTGGCCCGCCCAGAGACGTTGGATAACTGTTCTGCTTTTGGTGTTATGGCGCATAACACGTCGAACTCTGGTCTCTGGTATTTCTACAACGAGACTCGTAGTGGGGGTTATCTCAGTCAAGGTTGAGAATTTATTGGAGGGAAGGAACTTTGGCTTTGACTCCCTCAAGAACATGAACCACGACATGGAGGAGAAAGGGATTGTTGGCGGCGAATGTCTCCCGCTTGAGCCCCGCTGAGGGACCACCGCCGGAGGCGGAGGTGTCTAAGCGCTGCCCGGCAACAATCCCTTTTCTCCTCCTTGTCGCGGTTCAGTCTACTTCACATTGATGGGGACGTGGAAGAACCAGGAACGTCGGAGAACCCAACGCGGTCGTTTGAGATTCATAATATCGGCTCACACAGCTTTTGGCCGTGATAATATATATTATATGATATAGATATCTATGTAGGCTATATGATAATATTTAGGTATAGAGCTCCAGGACTCCCGTGTGTTCTAGAATATTTACAGAACACGGCTAAAGGCTGTGTGCGCCTCGCCATTGCAATACATCCACTGTAAACAGAGCGCATGGTACCGTGGCTGCAAGCTGCTCAGGGCCACACCCGCACCCTCCTCCTTGACCCGCCTCGCTCCTCCTCATTTGCATTATAGCTACAGACACCAAAACAGGGCATTTGGGGGAAGCTCAATGTGCGACTGGCTCGGAGTGGCTGTAACTCTGCACCACGGCTGAATTTCGGGAACGTCTTTGAACACTGTTTTAGTTGCCCACTAATACCTATATTAAAGAATACATAAAATAGCATGTCATGAGACCTATAAGTATAACATTGCTTGGGGAGTCCAATTCCTCCACTGAAAAGGGTGGAAAGTGCTTACAACTCTCTGCTAGTTAGCGATCTATCTCTTCTCTACATGTAATTGTGTTGCGCGAATGCTGCTGAGGGAGGTAGCCTATTTGATTGATTAGCTGAATTGTCCAATCATGCGGTGATAACAAAAAAGAAAAGCGATACCATTGGCCTGGTGCGACCCGAGGGCGAATTTTCTTGCGCCAATGAAAAGCTGTCTCTGCTTGATAGACAGCAAAAAGTTAGCGATCTTACATCGACTTCAACGTGTCCGGCGCCCCCGACTTGGAGGAGGGCTTTATTTCGAATGACCAATAACTAGCTTAGCCCAAATCATTGACGTTCAGACGCATTTAAATGGTTAATGGCAGTGACAAGTATGTCACACAATTAAACGAGGATAAACGCTATGTATTTTTGGCGATTTATTTGCCTTCCGTTCCCCGTTCAAAAGGTTGCATCCTGCTCTGAAGAACTGAAGGAATACCTCAAATTTCAAGTCCCATTGATATTGTCATTTTTGATTCAAGCTGTAACACATTGCACTTTGATGTTCATGGCTTACAACAATGAATGCACATTTAATCATACTGTCATGGTTACTTTACCGTTCCATCCGTAGAATTCAAGAATAACAATCGAGCCATATTACCTCCTTCTCATACCAAGCTGTTGACTGAACCCCCCCAGTGATCTGCTGGGACTGAGCCACAAGCTACTCACCCAGGTTCTGCCTCAGGGTGTTCTTGGCTGGGAATGGAAGAGCCTGCCTGTCACTCAGGTCCATGGGCGTGTCGGGGGAGGCTGCAGGTGGTAGAAAAGAAGCAAGTGGGGGAGGAGGTGGAGGTGGGGGAGGCGGAAGAGGCGGCGGTGGTGGTGGCATAGTCGGTGGGCCACCTGTTGATGGTGGGGGAGGTGGTGGTCCAGGTGGTGCTGGTGGTGCAAAGATCTGGACGGGGATGTCTTTTGGCGCGGCGGGCTGGCGATTCTTCCCGAGGGTCCTTCTGGGGAGGGGCGGGGGGGCGTCGGGGGCCAGGCTGATGAAGGACATGGGCTGGGAGAAGTCAGGACACACTGGCTCTGGGGAGGCCATCTTGGAGTGCGGCGTCTTCAGCACGTACTGCCCCTGACGCTTCTGAAGAGTGAAAGACACAGGGTCACCCTTTAGTGGCAGTAAGCAGGGTCACAGTGGAGAGGAAGCCATGGAAACTCACTGTACTATACCACTGTACTAGGAATGCACACACACTCATTCATTCATAAATTCATTCTGGGATCTCTGGTCAGTTTGATGCTGACCAGTAAGCAGGAGGCTGACCTCTCTGAAGGAGCGGAGGCGAGAGATGGTCTTCTGTCTCTCCCCATCCACCCACTCTTTCCTGCTCTGCTCCTCCTCCCTCCTCTTCTCTCGCTTCTGGAGGACCACGGAGAGGGAGGAATAGAAGGAGGAATTGATGAAAAGAAGTAGTATTTTTTTTTCTACATCATGAATGAGATAAATTACTTAGTCGATTTTGGGCATAATAACAAAAGTTGTTTCACACAGATTGACTATTTTAATCGTCATCAAAAGAAAATTATTCGAAATGCATTATTTAAGATAACCATGCTACATATTACTGCCCACGAATGTAAACATTAAAGGAAAGGACCCAACTTCCTGCTAATGGAAGCTCTTCTACTCAGGGTGTAGTTCAGAGTGCTTCTACTCAGGGTGTAGTTCAGAGTGATACTACTCAGGGTCTAGTTCAGAGTCTCACCAGGTGGATGTGGTGGTGCTGGCTGAAGAGCACGGAGCTGTGATCCGCTATGGTCCGCTTATTCCTGTTGGCCTCCACACACTGATCCTAACACACATAGCAGAAGAGTCACACACACACACACACACACACACACACACACACACACACACACACACACACCCACCCCCCCCCCCCCACCCACCTTCTTGTTGCGCAGGTAAGCTCTCCGGGAACAGATTGCCGCTCTTTTGGTCTCAAGTTTCATCAGGCGTCGCTTAAGCTGGTGGGCGGAGGAGGAGTCGGAGGGGTGGAGGCCGGTCTGCACCAAACTCTGGAGCTCCTCCTGATCCTCACACACATCATAGTACACCACCTCCTCCTTCAGCTCTGAAACACACACACACACACACATCATAGTACACCACCTCCACCTTCAGCTCTGAAACACAAACACACATCATAGTAAGCCACCATCAGCTTCAGCTCTGAAACACACACACACACCACCACATCCGTCATCACATGTCTGAGGTCTGTTAATTCTCTGACTGACGTGGTTGACACAGGATCTGTAAACAGGCTCGCTTTCGAGGTCCTCAAGGCTAGGCCATCACACTGGTGCAATATGATGGATTTTTCACATGTGATATCACATGTTAACAGCCCCACTGTCAGACACCTATCAAAATAGGTGAGGCAGATTAATTAATCAAAGGCCGGTAATCAGGGAGGAGCGGCCATCCATTTGGCTGATGGAACAATCTGGGAACTTCAACCCGATGGTTTCTCCATGCGAGCTGATAAGAACACATGTGTTGGAGGTAAACGGGACCAAGACACGACAGTCTATTTCATAAAGTTAAGGACAACACTCTGTCTCCCCTGGCTTCACTTAACATCGGTTACCGATATTATGTGTCAAAATGACTTGGTTGTACCGATTCACGCATTCAGCATGAGCCTGCTCTCTCATTGTGTTACGTACACAATGATAATACAGCATTTTGGTCTTTCGGAATCAATGTGCTTTGCGGCAGTACAGTTTGTGAGTATTTGTTGACAGCTTAACAGTAAATCGTCAAACAATTACTGTATAAATATCTCAATTCAATTCAATTTGTATAGCCCTTAATCACCATTACAGTCTCAAAGGGCATAAACGGCCAAAAATGTATGACACCCCCCTTTACCCAAGCCCCCCACAAGGGCAAGAAAAAACTCCCTTGAAATTAGCAAGGAAGAAATCTTGAGAAGAAACTCATAGTAGTGGATCCCTTCTCCCAGGGATGGTCAGGAGTGCAATGGGTGCCATAATTGACATACAGGTAATTACATGCACGCACATTATATTAAATTGGTGATGTGGTGCTGGCCGTTTAACCATGAGGAGAGTCCAGGCATCCAGTTCAGTCACTGGAACACGCTAGATCAGACAGAATAGTGAAATAGAACGGAAAAGTACATAGTGGGAAAGTATACTGTATTAACAAAAGCACAAACAAACAGAGTGGTCTTCACATCACATCTGTGTCGTTTTCACACTCCTATGTTCCAAATGCAAGACTGTAGAGGTGCGTTTTGAGCTTTCCTTTGAATAGCTTCACAGAGTCAGCTTATCACTGGTGGCAGCCTATTCCATAGGAAGGGGCTCGATAGGCAAACGCTCTGTCAAACTCTTTTTAACCTTCGGCAGTGAAAGGCCATCTCCGGAAGACCGGAGGGACCAAGAAGGACTATAAGGAATGATATAAGGTAGGATGGAGATAATCCATGTAAGGCTTTATAGGTTAGCAGTAGCACCTTAAAATCCGATCTGAAAGTTATTGGTAGCCAGTGCAGAGAGGCGAGAATAGGTGTGATGTGATCAAACCTTCTCGTTCTGGTCAGCATTCTAGCTGCAGTATTCTGTACAAGCTGTAGACTTTTCGAGTTTGGCAGTCCCGAGAACAGTGCATTGCAATAATCCAGTCTAGATAAAACAAATGTATGAATCAGTGTCTCTCTGCATCCCTGCCATCCAACCACAGTGAGACATCCTCAAATTCTTTGAGGAGATAATTATCAGCTCTGTCTTCCCAGTGTTAAGCTGTAGGAAGAGCTGCAGCTCTTCCCCGCAGCCAGACAGGACTCTACCCTCTGGATCTGGGCCGAGTCCCTTAGTCTACAGGAACGATAAATTGGGTGTCATCCGCGTAGCAGTGGAAACTAATTCCGGACAGGACTCAACCTGCCAAAGTAAGCCAAAGCGTAGTTTGCAGTGCTTCGATTCTGAACCCTCATGGAGCACAAATTGTGTTGTATCTAGGAGGTACGATTCAAGCCAGCCAAGAGCCGTACACCCGAAACCAACATAGTGCTCAAGACGGTGAAGAAGAGTGCTGTGGTCGAACGTTTCGAACGCAGCACACAAGCATTGAGCTTGTATTTGTATCCAAAGCAAGAAGGATATAATTTACAACTCTTGTCACAGCAGTTTCAGTTGAGTGGAAATTCCTGAACCCCGACTGGAAAGGTTCGAAGAGATTGTTCCTCGTCAGATAATCGACGATTTGCTTTGCTACAATCATTTCCTGTTCCTTGGACAGGAAGGGCACAAGATGAAAGACCTCAAGTTTAGTCGAGCGCCATTTGCGTTCAAGGATTCTGCAGCTTTGCTTCAGGGTGCGCGTTTCTGCATTAAACCAGGGAGCTGGTTTCATCACCTAGATGCTATTATTGACGTATGAGGCATGAATGTTCACGCTAAATGCTCTGGGCACAACAAAGAACATTGACGAATCAACTGCAACTGAAGTTTAAGTAAAGCCAGAACAGACATTTTGGATGGTGTCATCACCCAGACGGTACGGTTGGGTTCGAAATCCGTTAAGAATACCTGAAGTCGATCGATATTGATATCAATATTGCATGTTTGTCTCTTTCACACAATATTAACACATAACATTTCATCAGCCTTCCATGGCGACCAGGGGGCAGGAGCCTGTAAGACCGGATGGAGACTTGAGGGACCTGATGTAGACATGATGAACCCTCAGCCCTGATGGAGACGTGAGGAACCTGATGGAGACGGGAGGAACCCTCAGACCTGACGGAGACGTGATGAACCCTCAGACCTGACGGAGACGTGATGAACCCTCAGACCTGATGGAGAGGTTAGGAACCTGATGGAGACGTGAGGAACCTGATGGAGACGGGAGGAACCCTCAGACCTGAAGGAGACTTTACCTTTGATCTGTCGTCTGAGCGTGTCCACCTGGGCCATGAGCAGCTGCTCCTCATTCTTCAGGATCTCAAACTTGGTGTCATAGAGCTCCAACTGAGCCTCATAAAACAGCAGCTCCAGCTGGTCTACGCCCCCCTGCTGTGACGGGTCCGCCAGGGCCCCGAGCCGGGCCCCACTCTCCCGCTGCTCCCCGGGCGTCAGACCCCTCATCTGGGGGGGGGGGGGGGGGGGGGCAAAGAACAAAGAAGGAGAAGAGACCGGACAAAATTAGCCATAATGACACATTTCCATTATCCTTTTAGAAAAATGAATTCAGACTGAAAATCTCAAGTTTGAACTTCAACTTGAAAAGCATAATACTACGATAACTTTAAATCAGTCTTCACGTTGGCTGAAATGCAAATCAGAATGCATTCTGGGATTCATCTTCAACTCGTCCCTCCAGGAGCATCAGGGACAGCTCTACCACTGACCCTAAACCTAACCCTAACCCTAGCCTGAGGAACAGCTCTACCACTGACCCTAACCCTAGGGACAGCTCTACCAGACTCTAACCGTAACCCTAGCCTCAGGAACAGCTCTACCACTGACCTACTGTAACCTTGGGATGACTTTCAATATAGGCCTGCACGATAAACTTTTATAAAATTGCGATCTTGATTCACCACTGTGTGGATTTAAGTTTCAAAATATTTCTTTATTTTTTCTGATAAAACTATGGCTAATAATAATATCCACACGGTGTGTATTTTTAGAATTACCATTCGTGGTGTTGTTTAGCAGAGAAATTGTCGGCCAAAGGCGTTGACATTGCTTAGCAACCGGACACGCTGGGGTTGATAAGTTGATAAATGCCCTAATTCTAATTCTAATTCATAAGTGACCGGACTTCTTGCGGAGTGCTAAGAAAGACTTGAATCAGGCAAAAACATCCACTTTCCTTGAAAGTGGTCGAGTTAGGTGTGCATAAAAGTACAGACGGACCAATTGCAAACTAATGCAACTGCTGATGCCATCTCTGTAAGTTAAAAAGTAGCCCCACCCACCCCAAACCAATCAGAATAAGTCTATACATGTCGATTATAGCGGACAAAACCACCTCTTCTATTCCGCATGGAAATCTATTCCGATTAGAGGATTGTATTCCGATTGAGGCGTTAATATGATCATTTTCTATTCCGATTGAGCTGCTCAGAGCGGGTGTTTTCGGCGGCTGGACGACGCTCACCAGGCTGCGGTCGCGTTTGATCCCAGAGCATGTTAACATGTTCATCTTTCTCAACAGAAATCAGTAGACTGGTGCTGAAGTTGTATGTGAGTTACTGGTTATTTTCTCTGAAGCTTTGCTAATAAGCCTAATTCATTGTTAGGTAGGCCAACAATTACACTCTTTCTCTGCCTTTTTTGATAGTTTTGAGTTACATTTGGCAAAACCTGTCCGAACTAAGTATGATATATGCTGCAGGCTCCGTTGTTTTAGAGCACAGTAGCGCATATATATTATGTTTATTTATTTTTTCCACAATTTATTTTATTTATTTTTTTAAATGATTTATGATGACTATATGCTCTGTAAGGTGACCTTGGGTGTCTTGAAAGGCGCCTCTAAATTAAATGTATTATTATTATTATTATTATTATTATTATATCAAGTGTAACCATTGGACGGATCCGGTTTAACTGCCACAAGAGTTGTTCATCTAAAATAAAGATCTCAATGAGGAAAGCACGCTGTGTTTTTGTATTTTCATTGCATTTTGAATATAGCATAGGCCTATAGTTCATTTTAATATAAAAATATTAATGATTAATCAAAAATTTATCGTTAATTCTCCTTACGATCAACTAAGACAATTTAATCGAATGCCCATCCCTAATATGTACAAAATAAATCATTCCTTTTTTGATACTGCACCTTAATCAGTTATAAAGGGCCATATGAAATGCAACGTGCTAGAGGTGCCAAAAAATTATGTTTGGTACTGCCATTTTTTGTCTTGGTTCATGTGTGCAATAAAGATTACATTTCGTGAGAAAAAAACATAATTGCAGGGAATCGTGATATCAATCCTAAGCTAAAAAATCGCGATATACATTTTTCCCTGAAATGTGCAGGCCTATTTCAATACCCCCTACTTTAAAGTGTAATTCCGGCGTAAATTGAACCCAGGGTCATTGTTTTGGCATGAAAACCCATCAAATAAGCCCTCCAGATACCTTTTTCATTCGAGTATTCATTTCATTTCAAATCGAGTATGAGAGTTTGCCCGGCACAATGTTTGGCGTTTATGTTATTGGCTTGGGGCATTGAGTTTCGCTTCCAAATCGGCATTTTTTAAACCACTAATATTGCTAAAAATAGCACCAAACCTCACCAGTAGCATGACTAGGGTCCCTACACATAAAATGAAGCACCAACAACTTAGTTTGCAAACCCAGAGTTTATTTAAAAAGACAGTTTAACAAGCATCACTGGTAGGTCCGTGTTACAGGAAGTACACAGAAGTCGATTGCCGAATGCGCGGGAGTTCAGTCCAAGTTTCGGAATTTATAATTTGTATAATTTATATTTCTAAATAATATAGCAAGTGTTGACACGTAAACTAAAGGACTTGCATACGTAGGTTACAGTAACAACTTCTGTTAACGTTGTTAACAGAAGACGCACTGCACACGTGATTAACGCATAGAGTGAAGCAGCTCAAGCACCGGAGAAGACGACCCATCTACAACTTGAAGTCAAAAGAGAGAGATGGTTCGTGTTTGTGTTTTCCCCGGCTGCGGAAAAGTTACACCCCAGAAACTTTCCATAGACTGCCATCGCGGTACAATGACCGATCTCTGGTAGCCGAGTGGCTTATTGTTTTGAATATGGACATTGAGACGCCAATCGAGATGCGGATGCAGAAGGATCACCGTGTCTGCAGTGCTCATTTTGGGGGACTTCATCATTCCTAAAAGAGATGCTGACCCAAAGAACCCAAAGAAAGTGTCATTGAAGAAGAATGCTATTCCACGAGTGCAGCACGTCGATACGGATAGACTTGAGGTAAAGTTGTTTGCTTATTTGTCGTGTTATATGATATTTCACAATTGGTGTGGAGGAGGAAGAGTCATCCGAACGTTTAACAATTGGGTCATATATTTGTGTAATAACGGTACAATAACAAACAATAAAACAAACATCGCAAGGAGAAGTCCAATGCATTGGCTAAAGCCAGGAGTTTTTATTGCCATTGTAGGGCAGCATTGCCCCCCAATACTACTAAAGCATTTCATCTATCGATTGAAGCTCCTCAAGGTGTCCAAAAGAGGGGGGGGTCGTGGCCGTCTAGCTGAGATGGGTGGGATACAAGATCAGATACAAGGTTGTTTCATCTCATCTCATTTTCGTCCGCTTATCCGGGGTCGGGTCGCGGGGGGAGCAGCTCAAGCAGGGGGCCCCAGACTTCCCTTTCCCGGGCCACATTGACCAACTCTGACGGGGGGATCCCGAGGCGTTCCCAGGCCAGTGTTGAGATATAATCTCTCCACCTAGTCCTGGGTCTTCCCCGAGGTCTCCTCCCCACTGGACGTGCCTGAAACACTTCCCAAGGAAGGCGCCCAGTGGGCATCCTTACCAGATGCCTGAACCACCTCAGCTGACTCCTTTCTAAGTAAAGGAGCAGCGGCTCTAATCAGAGTTCCTCACAGATGGCTGAGCTTCTCACCCTATCCTTAAGGGAGACGCCAGCCACCCTTCTGAGAAAACTCATCTCGGCCGCTTGTACCCGCAATCTCGTCCTTTCGGTCATCACCCAGCCCTCATGACCATAGGTGAGGATAGGAAAGAAGATCGACTGGTAGATCGAGAGCTTTGCCTTGCGGCTCAGCTCTCTTTTCGTTACAACGGTGCGGTAAAGCGAACGCAATACCGCCCCCGCTGCTCTGATTCTCCGGCCAATCTCACGCTCCATAGTAACCTCACTCGCGAACAAGACCCCGAGGTACTTGAACTCCTTCACTTGGGCTAAGGACTCATTTCCTACCCGGAGTAAGCAATCCGGTTTCCTGCTAAGAGTCATGGCCTCAGATTTAGCCGTGCTGATCCTCATCCCAGCCGCTTCACACTCGGCCGCCAGCCGATCCAGTGAGTGCTGAAGCTCACAGGCCGATGATCCCATGAGGACCACATCATCTGCAAAAAGCAGTGACGAGATCCTCAGACCACCGAACTGCAACCCCTCCCCACCACGACTACGCCTCGATATCCTGTCCATGTATATCACAAACAGGATTGGTGACAAGGCGCAGCCCTGGCGGAGACCAGCACCCACTGAGAACGAACGGTCCCCCTTTTTGAACAGGGGAACCACCACCCCGGTTTGCCACTCCTTTGGCACTGTACCCGACTCCCACACGATGTTGAATAGGCGTGTCAACCATGACAGCCCCTCAACACCCAGAGCCTTTAGCCTTTCTGGCTGGATCTCATCAATCCCTGGGGCTTTGCCACTGCGGAGATGTTTGACTACCTCAGTGACCTCCACCAGGGAAATTGACGACGAAACACCATCATCCTCGAGCTCTGCCTCCAACATAGAGGGCGTGTTATTCGGATTCAGGAGTTCCTCAAAGTGTTCCTTCCAACGTCCGACGACCTCCTCAGTTGAGGTCAACAGAGTCCCATCCTTACTGTACACAGCTTGGATGGTTCCCCGTTTCCCCCTCCTGAGGGGCCGGATAGTCTTCTAGAAACACTTTGGTGCCGACCGAAAGTCCTTCTCCATGGCCTCTCCGAACTTCTCCCACACCCGCTGCTTAGCCTCCGACATGTCAGCAGCTGCAGCCCTTCGGGCCTGTCGGTACCCTGCAACCGAGTCAGGAGTCCTCCAGGATATCATATCCCGGAAGGCCTCCTTCTTCAATCGGACGGCTTCCCTGACCACCGGTGTCCACCACGGTGTCCGAGGGTTACCGCCCCTTGAGGAGCCTAAGACCCTGAGGCCACAGCTAGCCACCGCAGCTTCAGCAATGGAGTCTTTGAACACCGCCCACTCCGGCTCAATGCCCCCAACCTCCACAGGAATGCCAGAAAAACTCAGCCGGAGGTGTGAGTTGAAGATACCTAGGACGGGGGCCTCCTCCAGACGTTCCCAGTGCACCCGCACTACTCGTTTGGGCTTACCAGGTCTATCCGGAAATTTCCCCCATTCCCTGATCCAACTCACAACCAGATGGTGGTCGGTTGACAGTTCCGCCCCTCTCTTTACCCGAGTGTCCAAAACATGCGGCCTCAGATCAGATGACACGATCACAAAATCGATCATTGATCTTCGGCCTAGGGTACTCTGGTACCAGGTACACTTATGAGCACCCTTATGTTCGAACATGGTGTTTGTTATGGATAATCCATGACTAGCACAGAAGTCCAATAACAAACGACCGCTCGGGTTTAGATCAGGGAGGCCGTTCCTCCCCACCACGCCTCTCCAGGTGTCTCCATCGTTGCCCACGTGGGCGTTGAAGTCACCCAGCAGAACTACAGAGTCCCCTACTGGAGCCCCATACAGGACTCCATTCAGGGTCTCCAAGAAGGCCGAGTACTCTGAGCTGCTGTTTGGTGCATACGCACAAACAACATTCAGAGTTTTCCCCCCTACAACCCTTAGGCGCAGGGAGGCGACCCTCTCTGCTACCGGGGTAAACTCCAACACCGCGGCGCTCAGCCGGGGATTTGTGAGTATCCCCACACCCGCCCGGCGCCTCACGCCCTTGGCAACTCCGGAGAAGAATAGAGTCCAACCCTTATCCAGGAGTACGGTACCAGAGCTGAGACTGTGCGTGGAGGTAAGCCCCACCAGATCTAACTGATAGCGCTCCACCTCCCTCACAAGCTCCGGTTCCTTTCCCCACAGCGAGGTGACGTTCCACGTCCCCAGAGCCAGCTTCTGCCGCCCGGGTCTGGTCCGTCGAGACCCCTGACCTTCGCTGCCACCCATGTGGCTGCGCACCCGACCCCAACGGGTCTTCCCACAGGTGGTGGGCCCATGAGATGAAAAGAGGGGGGGTGCCACGTAGTTTGTTCGGGCTGTGCCCGACCGGGCTCCGTGGCAAACCCGGCCACCAGGCGCTCGCCATCGAGCCCTCCGTCTGGGCCTGGCTCCAGACAGGGGCCCCGGGCTTCCTCCGGGCCGGGTCACATCTCCTCTTTTAAGGTTGTTTGTTGTATGTTATTTTACCGTTATTACACAAATATATGACCGGAAGGTTTCTGGGGTGTAACGTTTCAGTTGTTTTCCGCAGCCGGGGAAAACACAAACACAAACCATCTCTCTCTTTTGACTTCAAGCTGTAGATAGGTCTTCTTCTCCGGTGCTTGAGCTGTCCTTCACTCTATGCGTTAATCACGTGTGCAGTGCGTCTTCAGTAAACAACGTGCCAACGCTTGATTGTAGCGAACAAATATTTTGTAACTGTAACCTGCACATGCATGTCCTTTAGTTTACGTGTCAACACTTGCTATATATTATTTATAAATATTAATTATAAATTCCAAAACTTTCCTCCTTGAACTGTACTCCGGCGCATTCGGCAATCGACTTCCTGTAAACACAGACCTAACGGTAATGCTTGTTAAACTGTCTTTTTAAATAAACTCTGGGTTTGCAAACTAAGTTGTTTGTGCTTCTTTTTATGTGCAAGGACCATAGTCATGCTACTGCTGAGGTTAGGTGCTATTTTTAACAATATTAGTGGTTCAAAAATGCCGATTTGGAAGCGAAACTCAATGCCCCAAGCCAATAACATGGACGCCAAACTTTGCGCCAGGCAAACTCGAATACTCGATTTTCAATGAAAAAGGTATCGGGTGGCTTATTTTTTTTCATGCCGAAACAAGGACCCTGGGTTAAATTTTCGCCGGAATTACACTTTAATGTAAAACCACTGTAATAAAACGGTTCTCCATATCTTAAGGACTCTTTGAGAAAAAGGGAAAGAAAACAAAACTCTGCTCCCGTCACATGAGAAGGCTTCATACCCCCTTGTATTCATGGTTTCAATCACAATCCCCCATACTGTCAATATCCCAGGCAGCACAGACATCGTGATAAGATGACAAAATTTGAGGAGTCCAACATTGTCCCCTCCGAACGCATGATTCATATAGAGAGAGCCGCGCGACCCCATAAGGCCGAGGGTTGACCTTTACAAAGGTCAGACCAAAAGTGTTTACCTTAGAGGGGTTAGGGTTAGGGTTAGACCACCCTGGCAAGCGGGACGTACCCGCTCTCTGATGCCCTCCTTCTTGCGTTTCAGACACATCTCAGAAGCCCTCATGTGCTGCAGGGACTCCTTGGCCATCAGGAAGCGCAGTTTCTCCAGTCGGGGCATGGCCGAGGCCCAGGCCGACGCCCCGAAGCGGCCCTTGTCCTCCTCCATCTGCTTGACCATACCTGGGCAATTGAAGTTAGACTGGTTTGATTTGTTAGAGTGGTTAGGGTGGTTTATACACAAGGCCAACAGTACTGATCAAGGGACTACTAATACATTTTAATTAAAATACATGGCAGTACCAACTCCACACACACACACACACACACACACACACACACACACACACACACACACACACACACACACACACACACACACACACACACACACACTGAAGGAGGCACCTGACAGAGCTTTGGACGTCTGTATGAAGTAGCGGACGGTGACGTCCTGGATGGAGGAGACGGCATCCTCCGCTCTCCTCCTCCACTCCTCCGCCTCCTTCTCCAGAGCAGACAGTCGCTTTGGGCCCAGCTCCTCATAGTCCAGCAGCTTCTGTAGGAGGAACACCCGCTGTCAGCAATTCACATGCTTTAAATTCACCTAGGGCTGATGCATGTCAGCTTTATTGTGTGTCCCAGTGTGCATGTGCGTGTGTGTGTGTGTTTGTATGGGCTTTGTTTACCAGGATCTCCATCTTGTAGAGGCAGGACAGCTCCCTCATGTCCCTGAAGGGTTGCAGCAGGTACTGGAAGAAGACGGTGGCTGCGGTGACCAGGTCCTGGTAGGCTTGGTCTTCGTCCTGGTAGAGATCCAGCAGCAGGACCATCCTGTCTGCGGCCCAGTGGCTCTGCAGCAACTGTGTGTGTGTGTGTGCGTGTGGGGGGGGGGGGGGGGGGATTTTGTTGACTGATTAACACTACAGTCATCCTTTATATAACAAATAAGGGCTTTAACTAGACAGACATATTGATCAAAGAGCTTTAACTAAACAGACACATTGATCGAAGAACCTTAACTAGACAGACACATTGACCAAAGAGCTTTAACTAGACAGACACATTGACCAAAGAGCTTTAACTAGACCGACACATTGATCTAAGTGCTCTAAGTGCATCAGAATAGAGCCCTACCTTTCTCAGGTGGTCCTTGGCTCTTGAAACCTCTTCTTGCATAGTCTTCTTCTTAAACTCTTGTAGATTTTCAAAGTACTCCTCGACATCATCCTGAGAGAACAACGAGTCGAGGACTATCTTTCGCCCGCAGATATCAATCGCCGTGCTGAAATATCTTTCCAGGTTTCGACAAGGCATATCTATATCTCTCCCATCGTCGTCCTCCTCGCCCAGGTTGGACCTCCTGGTGAGGAACAGCAAATCCCAGATGTTCCCATCTTCGAAGTCTGATAAATCCGGAAAATAGGGCCCCAATATATCGGCCACCCCCGTCAGCTGCTGGTGGATCATCCTCAGGTCGTGGAGAGAGAACAGCCCGGCCCAGCTCGTCTCGTCGGGATCCAGTTCAGCGGAGAGTCTCCTCTCTTCGGGGTCCTGCTCAGCGGGGAGTCTCCGCGTCCGCCGCTGCAGCGTCCTGTTGTGACAAGTGACCGCGAACTTGGACTCGATCACACTCCACTGGACGATGAAGACCAGTCGAAACAACTCCTCTTCATCAAAAAGGTTCGTCTTTACGGCGACCCAACCGTCTAAGCTGTCCATGCTGTTCGTTTCCATGAAAAGGGCCTGTTGTTTACCCCGGTCACCATTTCTCTGACGTCACGAGGCTTTACCTTTGGCCTTTAAAAAAGAAAGTCACGTGACGGGGAATTCCTCTCTTTGCATCAGCTGTTCCGATCATCTAACCCCCCCATGCCTGATCGTTCACTGGATCCTCACTAGAACCTTGCGTTTTCATCCGAGTTTTAACATCACACTAACCCAGGTTTAAATATCCTAACATCACAGTAACGCGGGTTTCCTAGCAGCACACTTACCCAGGTTGAAACATCCTAACTTCACACTAACCAAGGTTTAAACATCCTATCACACTAACCCGAGTTTAAACATCTAAACATTACACTAACCCGATTTTAGACCTCCTAATCCTTACATCATACTAACTCGAGTTTAAACACCCTGACATCACACTAGCCGAGTTTAATCACCCTAAATCACACTAACCCGGGTTTAAATATCCTATCCTAACACCACACTAAACCTGGTTTAAAACCCCTAACATCACACTAACCCGGGTTTAAACCCAGCATGTTGTAATCTGAGCTCCAAGTGGAGACGACCTATTTCCGTCGCGTCTTCGTTTGGACACAAAGTCTGAGCCTGACGAACTGACCCTCCTAAAGGACGCATGCATGCATTATTAAAAGGACATTATTAACCTAATCATCACGGTAAATTTAAATCTCTTATTTAAATATTTTCATGCTAATACTTACTTAGGCTACTTATTACTTGTCGCATGTGGTCCTATGTCGGACATATCGAGTGGACCTCTTACCGGTTCCGTCCTGCAGGGTCCCCTCCTCTCGGCATGGATCCGCTCGGCAGTAGAGGTGTGTTGGGAGTGATAGAGGAATGTTTCAGTGCAGAGGAGCAGGAGGAGGCTGATGAGGGAATTACCGTCACAAGAAACCAACTTCAAGAGAAGGTTGTGGAGATGGAGAACTTCGCAGGCCATCTGGAAGAAATCTTCTTAACTGTAGAGGTAAGATCTATCCATTTTTTATTGCCCAGGTATGGCCTTTTGACGGGAGGTGCCCAAGTGTTACCCGATCATTGTAAGATGTGAAACTCAAGATAATGAAAATGAAATGTGAACTGATAACCAAGCAAACCCTAACGTAACATCTCAAACATTAACACACACATCATGTGTTCCCAGGAGAACTTCGGCCGTCAGGAGCAGCACCTGGAGCAGCACTACAACGAGGTTCTCCAGACGCTGTCGCAGCGCTACGACCAGCGGGCGGCTCGGCTCGACCTGGACAAGAAGAGCCGGCTTGAGGTCCTGTATGGACAGCTGCTGGGATGCGGCCGCACGATGGACTCCTCCAAGGAGCTCATAGAGGCGGCCCAGGGGGTCTACCGCAGCCAGGACAGGCGACTGTTCCTGAAGGTCCGCCCCAACGTCCGAGCATGCCTTCATGGGCCTCCAGCCAAAGTCCGACATCTTTCCAGTGTGAAGATGAGACGCATAAAATGATAATTGATGATAAAAATGATAAAATGATAATTACTTAAGGCAATTGCTTTAATTATGAATCATCATGTTAAAATGTGTGTTTTGTGAGGAAAAAATGAAATGATAAGAATTGCTTTCCGAATCAAGGTTCTATTGACTGTTCTGTTTGATAACTTGGTTCTGGCCTCCGTTGACAGGCAGTTATGCCGACCATTCAGAGGTAATTTAAGTCTGGCTTTGTTCAATGTCTAACACAGCATGTGGGTGGTGTTGCCAATGATCCCTCTGACTGCAGGAGCTTGGTGTGGATTTATACAAGGCTAATCACTTCTAACGTCTCCCTTACTAGGACACTGACTAATCTATCTAATTATGGAAATGATTGTTGGTCCCACTTATGCCATGGAGTTCTGTAGGTTTAAAGTCTGGCTTCTGACCCACCATTTGGTACCTCACTAGAATCGAGGAGTTTGCCAAAGAGGAGATGGACCTGACGCTGTCCACGGCCCTAGAGATCAACACAACCGAGGACGACCTGTCCGATGTGAAGACTATGATGGACTCCATCAGTGTGGTTCCAGGTGCGCTTGTCCACCGTCCAGCTGTAGAGGCTGCTTACCCTAAACCCCTCCTAACCCTAACCCCTGCTTACCCTAACCCCTGCTAAGCCTAACCCTTAGCCCTGCTAACCCTAACCCTTGCTGAACCTTACCACCCTGAGCCCTGCTAACCCTAACCCCTGCCTACACTAACCCCTGCTATCCCTAATCCAATGACATTCATCTAGGGTTAGCTGTAATTCACTTTGGCTAAACTAAACAGCTAAATGACCCAACGGTGTAAGAAGGCTGTGCCATTTGGTCTCAATTTGCAAATGAAATTATTCCGCAAGTAGAATATGCGTCATTGAAATGACCTATGTAGACTCTGTTCTGTTCTTTTGATTTCCTTCCAGCTCCTTCTGCGCCGGTCATCAACCCCCAGATGGCAAACTCTGCGACGCAGACCTCGCTGCGTGTGCGCTGGAACCTGTTCTCAGATGACACTGTGGAGTTCTACGAGCTCTTCTACAGACCTGTGTTGGAGGACTTGCCCGCGGACAACACGCACGGAACCGACGGTGTGGATCCCCTCCCGCCGCTGAGCTATCGAAGCACCGTAGTGGATGGCACTTTCATTTAGATATCGTGAACCTAAGCTTGGAGCAGAGGGTGAAGTAGTGTAGACCTTGACCTCGCTGTCTAAATGGTTTAAACCAGCACTATTTCAGTTACAAGTTAATAGCTGCATTACACAAATGAAAAATACCAGGTTTAATGTGCGTTTTATTTAATCCTCATTGAGGCTTTTATTTTAGGGGTTCTCTATTAAGCCCTGCATACTAGATCCATTTAAGCAACACAGACGAGAGACCTGATTACTCTTATGCTAGGTCCAACACATTCTTAAACACAACGATAAGGGAACATTTGGCACATCTGGGGCTACCATGCAGCCAGGCATTGCAACAGAATGAGGAAGCAACATATCAAGCCGCCTATAACTAACGCTGGTTGGTCGTTCAGTTTGCAAGGTGAAGGTGAAGGAGACCCACTGCAGGGTTACAGATCTGCTTCCCAACGCCCAGTACGAGCTGTGGGTCATGGCCACCAACACCACGGGTATCAGCCCTGCCAGCGAGAAGGCTCTTTACATGACAGGTACGACACAGAAACGAACAGACACCAACAACTAACTAATACCAATGTAGGGTGACGGGTCAGCTTAGCTCAGGACGTAGAGAGAGCGGGTCATTTGCATGTTCGATCCCCGGCTCCTCCTAGCTGATTGTTGAGGTGTCCCTGCAAGACACCTCACCCTAACTTCTCCTGACGAGCTGGCTTTCTCCTTGGTGGTAGATTCCGCCGTCGGTGTGTGAATGTTTATAAGTCGCTTTGGATAAAAGCGTCTGCTAAATGTTTTAGTAAGCAAAGCAACACCAGTCACCTAATTTTGGAGTTATCATTATCCATGGTCATTCCTGACCTCACCGACGAGTCTACTATGGGTTTGTGCAGATGTTCTCCGGGTGTTAATCTACTTCCTCCATGTGAGGCTGACTGGTAACACTAAATCTGAGGTTTGTGTCGATGTGTGCAAGGCTCTCTAACTTATGCCCAACTACAGATACTATCGGGCCCAGTATCCCTAATCAGGACTGAATTTTTCGGGTCAAGAAAATGGAAAGGTAGACGAGACATCATCAGAAGTTAATGTCTCTACCTCTCCCAGTGCCATCACCTCCAGCCATCAAGGAAAGGGGGTGCAGCAGCTGCCCAGAAGCTGCCCTGATTCGCTGGGACTCAGGAAACAACAATCCTGTGGACTCCTACACTGTGGAGATCACAGAGATGGACACACACGGAGCACAGTGTGGTGCTGCTGAGTGAGAACGGGCGTTTTCATTCATTCAAGCATGCAGACGCACACACACACTTAGACATGATTGTGGAGGTTGCCTAAAGATTACACTAATTTATATTAACCTACATGCCCTGTATAGGGAATGTATGACAGATCTTGCCTCCATTCATTGTTTATCCTTTAATACTTCTAGTATATCACGTTTTTGGTTGAGAGAAAAAAACATTTAAAGTTTTTCTTATATAATCTCTATCACATTATATGTTTACCTTTACTCTAGAGGATGCTGGATATGGTACCATAATATTTCACGTCATGCTCATATTTATAAGCAAGTCTCACTAAGACTGCTGGCATAAATTTTAAGTCAGATTGTTATAGAGCTGGGGATTCAAGATAAAATGTGGTCCCAGAAATTATCGTTAGCTTTGAGCTCCATGAATTCTGGTTCACCTTTTCATTTTTCCTGTACATAATTTTAACAGTTTTAATTTGGACACTCGGTTACAAGGTTAGGCATAAACTACACCCGCCCATTGGATGGTCTGGGGTCCATCAATTAAAGCTGATTAATGGAAGAAGAGCTTCCACATAAGTCACTACCTTGATTCCAGTTCTCTTTCAGTCAATTATACAGATAAGCACCACGATTTAAATATACACTAATACACACATTTTGATTGCCTTGTATGTAAAAACAAGTTCCTGACTTGAATCCCCTCTGCCCAGAGCGATAGTAGCCGTGCCCTCCTGCCAGTGTCTGATCCAGCTGCAGCAGGATAGACGCTACATGGTCACAGTCAGAGCCGTTAACATCGGTGGCCCCAGCGAGAAGAGCCATCCCCTGGGTGTTTCCACCACAGGTTATGCCAGCCTGTCCCTCAAGCCTGGAATCGCTAGAATGGAATAGCTATTAGAAACGTTTTAACTGATACTGTTTGGTCAGTGCAGAATAGAGCACTGTCAGCGGTGACATCATGCTTGTCTGATGCATTTCATTTGTGTGTGTGGTGGTATCTACTTTTCATTTGAGGGATTGAGTGTATTAAATCTAAACTAGGGTAGTGCAATGAAGGTGTGTTTGGTCATTGATTAAGTTTAATTTATGAAAAAGTGCAAAGGTAGTGACAACAAGGGTATGAATAATCATTTTAGTATCTTTTATTAGTTGGCTATACTTTTGAAAGAACCTGTAGGTGTTCCTGTGTTCATACAGGTACACTCTTCCATCTCCTGGAGGACACGGCCCACCCCTGTCTGTCCATCTCTGAAGACGGCTTCACCATGTTCTACGGAGACGAGGAGCTGCCATTGAGCGCTCTGGCTTTTGATGACAACAACTTTGCCAGGTGGACTTAAAAATGAATTAGAATTTTTTCAAGTTTTACGCTAGTAATTGTTTTACATTTACATTTAGGCAAGGCAAGGCAACTTTATTGATATAGCACTTTTCATACACAAGGCAAACTCAAAGTGCTTCACATATAAACATTGTCATACAATAAAATAAAATAATAGATAAGTAAAAGAAAACATATGCAAAGAAATGAGTAAAATAGAAAGTGCAATGTATTTAAGATCAGATCAACAGTCTCTCTGGTAACCGCGTCGGGACTCCAACCCGACCTAAAGGAACTTCGTACTTTCTCTGGGACTCCAACCCGGATTCTAGTAACCCTTATCCTTTCTCTCTGGTATCAGATCATGTATCTTTCTGGTAAAAATAGAAAATTAAATTGAAAGTTAAAAAGGCTTTTTAGTAAGTAAAATTGAAAGTGCAATGTATTTAAGATCAGATCAACAGTCTCTCTGGATGACATGCAATTCCTATTCAAGGACCCAGATTCTAGGACTCTAACCCAGACCAAAGGCCTTATTCTGGAATTCCACCCACACACAAACTCAGGACTCTAACCCTTATACAAATACAAACTCAGGACTCTAACCCTTATACAAATGCAAACTCAGGACTCTAACCCTGATACAAATACAAACTCAGGACTCTAAACCTTATACAAATACAAACTCAGGACTCTAACCCTTATACACCTCTTCTCAAAAGAGTTAAAAAATAGAAAATAAAGGGAAAGTTAAAAAGGCATTTTAGTAAAATAAAGGCAAAGTATTTAAGAATTAGCAGAAAGCTAAAGCAAACCTAAGAGTCTTCAATCTTGTTTTAAAGGTGCTCAGAGTTGGGGCAAGTCTTAAATCCTCAGGGAGTTTATTCCAGCTATTTGTTGCATAGTAGCTAAATCCTGCTTTCCCATGTTTCGTGTTTACTCTGGGGATAATTAACAGATTGGTCTCAGAAGATCTTAGTGTTCTAGAAGGCTTATGTAGTGGAAGCATATCAGTTAAATATTTTGGGCCTAAACCATGTAGGGATTTATAGGCAGTGTTGGGCAAGTTACTTCCAAAATGTAATATATTTCATATTACTAGTTACTTGCATTTGAAAGTAATAAGTTTCTTTACAATATTACCTTCTGTGTAGAGTAATAAGTAATAAGTTACTTATTACTTTCACCAAAATAAACATTCAGGACAAGGCGGATGGGGGGGGCAAACATTAAAGTCTAATGAGGTCTATATTGCATCTACATGTAGTGTGTACCATGAATAGCTGAATTACAATAATGTTATGATATAGAATAATTAAACAACCAAAACCTTTACACGACAAGACAAACTCTTTTTCTATGCCTCATTTATTAGCTCCTGAGTTACAAAGTGCAGCCACACAAACATTTAACAAAAAAGTTGCATTCCCGTGAAAGCAAACATGTTAATAGTTTATACTATTTCAATAATAAAATAAAAGTGCACTTCAAGAATGACGTCTAACAGCCACCAGACAGGGCATGTTTTGTAAGTATTTTAGAACCTGAGCATATATCCTGCCCTGAAATAGCAGTAAATAGCAGTAATAAAAAAGAGCATGAGAACAGCATAAATAATGAAACACATTCAACATTTCAGTCCCACAGAGACTTTACAAGGAACTTATGCTTAGAGCCTATTAATGTTTTGGTTAGGACCAAACAACAAAGTCTTAATAGACAAAATATACATCCAAACAAGGGCTGGAGTTTGTGTGGCTCGGATTGTAACCAAGCCCCCAGGAACACTGCATACTTCCGCAATCCACCAGTGCTCAGCGGCCAAGCCTGGTATTGCAGCTGTTTAAGCGGGCTGTGGACGGGTCCCTCAAATCATGGGACCCAGAAGTAGATATCTCCGTTGACTCCAATACAAGTGGGGAACAGGAATGTGTCGCCGCAAAAAATGTCTGGATATCAATCAAAGGCTCATAATTACCTTAAATGCCATGTCCTCAAAACGCCACCTCAAGCGTTTTATTAGCCGTTATCTCGCTGGGGAAGAGGGGTGTGCAGCTGAAAGGAGTCGTAGTGAAACAAATGGCATCCGAGAGGGCCTAGTTCAGTGCTCCGTTAACGTGTCCGATTTTTGGACTGGTTCATCTGCTGCTCAATAACTCTCACGGTCCTCTGCTTGCGATCATTGTGATTCATCATGAATTGATCCATTTATTCAAAAGATCCAAAGACAAAGAACAGGTGCATTACGGTATCATTTTATATTGTTGTTGGACCGGAGTGGGGGGGTGGGCACGCATGCGTTCTATATTTCTGCATCCGGTACGTCACGGACTAGGCCACGTGTCTTGGCCCCATAACGCGGAAGCAAATCGCTCCTGTATGTTACCCTGCGCCACTGAGCAGTTTGTATATGAATGAATGGGCGGCCACTTTCCAGTCCGTGGTCCATCCTTTATTATGTCCATGATTGTAACGCGTTACCGGACTCAGTAACTGTAATAATATTACCGAAATATAGTTAGTAACGCGTTATATTACTCCGTTACTGCCTAAATGTAATATATTACGGTAACGCGTTACTTTTGTAACGAGTTACGCCCAACACTGTTTATAGGTTAGCAACATGATTTTAAAATCAATTCTCTGAACTACAGGAAGCCAATGTAACGATTTAAGAATTGGTGTAATATGTTCAAATTTTTTGGTCTTTGTCAAAACTCTAGCAGCAGCATTCTGAACAAGCTGAAGCTTCCTTAGAGTTTGTTTTGGGAGACCTGTAAGGAGACCATTGCAGTAATCAAGCTTACTAGTGATAAAGGCATGTACAAGTTTTTGTAAGTCTTCGGTGGACATGAGCCCTCTAAGTCTTGCTACATTTTTAAGGTGATAATATGCAGATTTTGTAACTGATTTGATGTGACTTTCAAAATGTAAATCAGAATCCATGATAACCCCTAGATTTCTGGCTTTGATTGAGGTTTTCAGGTACAGCGAGTGAAGGTGTTGGGTTACTTTAAGCCTTTCCGTTTTAGCACCAAATACAATTATCTCTGTTTTATCCTCATTTAGCTGAAGGAAATTTCGGCACATCCAGTCTTTCACTTGCTCAATGCACTGGCACAGCAGATTTATGGGCCGATAGTCATTCGGTGATAGCGATACATAGATTTGCGTGTCATCAGCATAGCAATGATGGTCAATATTGTTGTTTTGCATGATTTGCCCTAGTGGGAGCATGTAGATGTTGAATAAAGAGGGTCCTAAGATCGAACCTTGTGGGACTCCACGCATCACGCTGGTTGATTCTGATACAAAGTCGCCAATGGAAACAAAGTAGTTCATATTTTGTAGGTAGGATCTGAACCAATTTAAGACTGTGCCTGAAAGCCCCACCCAGTTTTCTAACCTGTCCAAAAGTATTGTATGGTCTACAGTGTCGAATGCAGCACTGAGGTCTAGTAGCATTAGTATTGAGGTTTTGCCAGAGTCTGTGTTGAGACGGATGTCGTTTACAACTTTAATGAGGGCGGTCTCAGTGCTGTGCAGGGGTCGAAATCCTGATTGGAAGGTGTCATAACAACCAGTTGATGGCAGGAAGTGATTAAGTTGCTGGAGGACAACTTTCTCAATGATTTTACTTATGAAGGGTAGATTTGATATTGGTCTGTAGTTGTTAATAATAGAGGTATCTAGGCTCCGCTTTTTTAAAAGGGGTTTAATAACTGCAGTTTTCAGGGCTTTTGGGAAGTTGCCTGACAGGAGAGAGTTGTTAACTATCTGCAATATGTCTATTGCTAGGCAGTCAAAAACATTCTTAAAGAGGTTGGTAGGTAAAGAATCAAGGCAACAGGTGGATGGCTTTAGTTGTGTAACAGTTTCCACAAGAGTTTTCGAGTCTATAACATTAAAGCATGCCATCCCTGCCACGTTACTTTTGCCTGAACAGGGTGGTAGTCCAACATTTTTGTTTGAAGTGGAGATATTGATGGCGCGTCTGATGCCTTCAATTTTATCAGTATAAAAAGCTGCAAACTCATTGCATTTCTACGTGGAATGGAGATCAGGTGGAATTTGTGTTAGGGGGTTGGTCAGTCTGTCAACAGTTGCAAACAGGGTTTTGGCATTATTAGTATTGGTTTTAATGATATTGGAGAAAAATGTTTCTCTAGCACTTTTTAAGTCTAAATTGTAGGCACGTAGGCTCTCTTTGTAGATATCATGGTGAATATGAGTTTTATGCCAGATGCGTTCAACCTTCCTGCATTATTTTTTCTGTGCTGTTACAGAAGCAGCTTTTCTCCAGGGTGCCTTTGGCTTTCCAGAAATCCTTTTAACCTTATAAGGTGCAATGACATCCATGACTTTCAAAATTTTCAAATTAAAGTTTTCTACGAGATCATCAGCAGAACATGGGTTGAGAGGTGGTAGTAAGGAGATGGCCTTTTTAAAAAGTACATAAGATTCTTCATTGATATACCGTTTTTTGACAGTATTTGATTTTGTCTGTATGTCGGGAATAAAAGATATATTAAAGAAAACACAAAAGTGGTCAGACAAGGAAGGATCAGTCACAGAGAGATCAGAAACATTGATGCCCTTTGTGATAACCAGGTCTAGAGTGTGCCCCTTACAATGAGTAGTCTTTTTCACATGTTGAGACAGTTCAAATGTGTCCAAAATGGTAAAAAGTTTTTTTGCACACTTGTCATTCAAATCATCAGTATGAAAATTGAAGTCACCAGTTATAACTAGACAGTCAAAGTCTGTAGAGATGCTAGACAATAATTCTGTGAAGTCATCGAAAAAATGTGCAGAGTACGGGGTGGCCTGTAAATAATTAATAGGAGAAGAGCATTTCAATACAGCACAAACGTATTCAATTGATGGAAAATCACCAAATAACATCTGTTTCCCCTGAAAAAACATTTTTAAATATACCAGCAACCCCTCCACCTCTTTTTCCAGATCTACATGCATCAAAAAATAGTTATAGTTGGGAGGAGCTGTCTCTATCAGAACGGTTGCACTGTTATTTTATTCCAGCCATGTTTCAGTTAAAAACATAAAATCCAGTTTAGAGGTGGTAATAAAATCATTTACTAAAAATTATTTGTTATTAAGAGACCTAACATTAAGTAGACCCATCCTGATGGTGTTGTTGATAGGCTTTAAGGTTGTTTTTGGTTTGGAGGCAATATGTATGAGATTTGTGAGGTTAGCAGTGTGTCTAAGTTTCCCTTTGTTTACTCTCTTAGTGGTTACAGCAGGAATGCAAAAGTTGCCATGTTTTGACGTAGGCAACCTTGGGTTCAGCAGATTATGCGAAACGTCCTTTATACTTTGTCTACGGCTGAACCTTTTTTTGTCTCAGTAATACTCAGGAATACTATCAGTACAGGGGGGGGGGGGGGGGGGGAGCTGGGGCTCCCTCCGCTTGGGTGTTATCAGCCTGTGGCCATGACGTGGCGATGCTATCATTGACACAGATGCAAGTTTGATGCCAACATATTCCAGTTTCTTAAATTCAGCTGGAAAACTGAAAAGGGAGGAGACAGTGGAGCTGGAGTTTTTGTTGTGGCTATGGGAGAGATGAGGCTGGAGGTCATCGTCGATGGGGGAGTGCAGAGGAGGGGGGTGGCCGTTCCTCGCCAAGCCAGCATCAGCGATGGGGGAAGGCACGGTGTCCATGGTGTCGTGCAGGCTGTTGTCTCTCTTCAAGGTCTTTGGTCTGACTGCTATCTGTGTGGCAGATAGTGGCAGAGTAGATGTGTCGGGGAGGCTATAGTCTCGCTTCTTCTCAACCTGTGCTCTGACTGTGGCCTGTGCGTCAGACCATGGAGATTTTTGGGAAAGCGAGAAGAAAAGATTGTCCCTTAACAGTTTTGAGCCTAACCTGTTTGGGTGTAGGCCATCTGCTCTGAAAAGATATTTGCGCCCCCAGAACAAATTGAAATTGTCAATAAAGCCCCTTCCTCTTTCATTGCAGACTCTGGAAAGCCATGTATTCAGTGCAAGTGACGAAAGTGACGACTGAATCTGTTTATTCCCCTGTCAACTGCTGGTATGGGTCCACTGATGAATGACTTAATGTGTATTTTGTCCAGTGTATCCAACAGATCAGCGTAATCCCTCTTCAGAAGTTCTGACTGTTCTCTTTGAATATCATTAGTCCTGCATGCACAATAATCTGTGAGATTTTGGGGTTTTCCAATATGATTGTGGCTAGTTTCTGGTTGATATCACTAACCATCACATCTGGGAAGTAGCATGTTTTGATCTTCTTACCGGTTATATCCTTGATAGTTCCTATAATCTAAGAGTCTCCTATAATCAGAGTGTCTGGTTCATCTGCTTTCTGTGAGATGGGCCCTTGTTGGCTTGAGGTGGCGGTGGTAGACGCATGCGCAGCTCGCCTCCGTGACGACTGGTTCTTGTTCCATCTTTGAAGTGGCAGGAACCGGTTCTTCAGCGGCAGGGTTAACTTCAGTGACGGGCTAATCCGGCTGATACATGCAACTTTAGTTTTGGGTAGCTTAGCATTTGGCGTTGAGTGAACTTGTTGATTCACTTTGGTATGTTGTTTTGGCTTAGCGCCGACTCTGTGCCAGTGAGATGCAGCTGGAACTGACTCTCTCTTGTCCAGCTTCGGGAAGGATACAGTGTAGCTTTGATCATCTTGTTGTGTATTTGTCTGAGTTAGCTCAGCAAACTCACCCATCGGCACTGTATCCTGGAGAAGTCCTTTGCATTTTTCTAATGCTGCTAGTCTCGTTTCAAATAAAGCCACTGTCTGTCGCAGTTTGGTGCAGTCTGTGCAATTCCCAGTCTCCGTGCCTGAGATATCCGAGTACAGAGGCATGTTGGCGATAGGAAAGTCCAAGGCTTTTGCTGCGGTCTGATCCGGGAGTCATAAAAAGCCAAAATGTATTGTTGAATCAAGCAATGGAGGACGACGGAATCAAACTTTATATTGTTAAGTATTATGATCATGAAATAGAATAAAATAGAGTAGATCTGAACGATGAATTAAGTAGTTTTTTCCAATGCCTAGCGGAGCTTCGGGAAACATGACCTCTCTCTCTGCTGCCGACAACTCTAGAGCATTTAGCAGACCCTTTTATCCAAAGCGACATAAAATAAGTACATTTGTCAGAAGAAAGAGAAACAATATATCGCTCTCGGCACAGTAAGGACGTTCATAGACCTAAGTGCCAAGCACGTGCTGGGTTAACCCATTCGAGGAAAGAGAACATGGAAACTGTTTCCTGGGGGTTGGGACGGAGGAGTTGTTTTTGGTCAGGTAGAAGGCAGATTTGGCTTTGAAACAATGGAGGTGAAGTCTGAGAAGAGATGAAGGTAGTGAGAGAGATCATCAGGACATGCTGATCTCTTCCATTTTCTCTCAGCTGCCCATTACTCTGCTCTATAAGTCGGCAGAGATTCGCAGAGCCAAGGAGTTTCGGGGAGAGGATCGCGCTGGTCTGGACTGGAAGGGACAGAGGGAGTCCAAAGAGGAGGAGAGGGAGGCTATCAGAATGTCAGAGGTTTCCTCAGTGGACGTGGACCCGAGAATTGTTCCGAGAATTGTTCCTGAAAACAGGACAGTTGAGGAAAAGGTAGAGGGAGAGAGATTTCAGGTTAGGGCGGGTAGTGCCAGTGTTAGGAGTACGGAAGAGGGAGAGGGAGGACTTCAAGGGGAGAGAAAGAGCAACAAAGTTATGGTCAGACCAAGGGAGCGGGGTAACGGAGCGAGCCATGGTACCGCAGAACCTCGTGAATATAAAGTCAAGTTGGTTCCCGGCCCTGTAGGTGGGAGGAGAAGGGGGGAGTGTTACTTCAGGTGAGTGCGACTTCTCTAGCAGGATGTTGAAGTTGCCCAGGACAACGTGTGCCATTTCCTGTAAAGCAGCTGAGAAGGGCATCCATGTCATCGTCAAAGTCGAAGGGACCTGGTGGACTGTAGGTCACCACAATGTAGAGCTTGATAGGAAGGGTGACAGTGACGGCGTGGAATTCAAGTGCAGATCTGGTCTAGTGTTCCAGTGGAAGGACTTGGTAGGACCAATTTGGCGGAGCTGGAGTGGCAGAGTTCTCTGGAGTGATCCAAGTCTCTGTAAGGGCCAGGAAGTGGAGTCATGAGGGATGAGGGGGCTGAGATGGAGTCGGCCTTCTTGACTGGGTCGGGAAGGTGTGGTGGGTGGCGCAGATTTGAAGGGTAACAGCGTCGAGCATAGCATCCTAGGTGTCGTCTTCTCCAGGTAGATATCCTGACGATGATTTTATATGTAATTGATTGAGACAACTCAATGTACGTTTTTCCATGAGCAGCCTCTAGTGGTTTTGAGTTGTAGCTACCGTTAGAGCTTTTATAATTTTCCCAGAGTGTGGGGGATAGAGGTTGACCAGAATAAAAAAATAGATATGGCTGAGGTTTGTGATTCCAGTGCAGGGCCAGAACTGACCAGCATGTGTTATAGATGTGTTGCAGTGCTGGGTGATCTGCTTCCAGTGCGAGGCCAGCATTACTGGGAGGTAGCGGTGGACGATTACACAGAGTTCCGGGTTGGCGTAGCGTACGAGGACACAAACCGCAACGCTTACCTGGGGGCGACCAACACTTCATGGTGTATGAGACACATCCTCACCCCTACCAGGTAATGCACAGGGGCATTTTCTTGTATCCCTTTTTAACTCTGTTACATTGTTTACTATCATGCATCACTTTACATTTACCCCCTGAAAATATTGTTACCCAATAGTATTTTTAATAGTGCTTTCATCCCCCTATTTGTATACTGGATGATGTAACAAATCAAAAACAAATTTTGAATAATGTACAGATTGAGCTTCCAAATGTGACATAACAATCAACCGAGTCAGGGTATCTGCTGAGACCAGATCATTGTATTTTATTTTTTGGGGTTAGGGTTAGGTCAGTGGCGCTGACAATCCAGCACCGGCGGTGCACCGTTGCTGGATGCATATAGGGGAAACACTTGAGATGTTACAACGCCTCAGTGATTTAATGGTTGAGATTTCTTTCAAACTACCCAGTATCGTCGGTTTATTTTATCCTCAGGGGGCTAACACTTAATCTAGAAATTTGTCCATGGAAGTATTTTCAGCCATATTGTCGCCTCCAAACGTACAGTGCGCCAATTCATGTTCAGGTACTAAAGTAGACATAACTATATGGCTGGTCCCATAACCATGGTATTCCTGGAAGTACTCTAGGATGTGAGGATTTCAAATCCTTCTATGGCGAAGGCATGACCTGCCCTATTCGTCCGGCCATTGGCTTTATACCTCAGTTTGGCCCTAAACACACAGCCAATCAGAAGCAGAGCATTGGGGTCATGCCATAGTACGGATCATCAGCTCCCCTCAAGGAGGGACTTTTGGACTCCGCACAGCGATCCTCTAGTGATGTCATCACAAGCTGCAGTACCTTGTGTGTTGTGAACTTGCAATAGCTGTGATGTCACTGCATGCATGCAATGTCACAATGCTGACATTTCAACGCACTGCCGGTGCTAGTTACCGGTACTTCAGCAGTTATCTACATTTTGTGCAGTAATCCTTACTGCCTCCTTCCACTGCAGGCATAAGTACGAGTTCCTTCATGACGGCTGGAGTCCTGACCTGAGGATTACCGTGAACCCGATGCGTATCGGAGTGGCTCTCGACTACGATGGCGGGACGCTGTCCTTCTACAACGTGGAGCTTGAACAACACCTCTACACCTTCCACTGCTGCTTCCAGAGCTATGTGCACCCTTGCTTTGCCCTGGACAACCCAGGAGGTCTGACGGTTCACAACGGCGTTGAGGCGCCGGGATACACCAGGAACTGATCAGCAGGCTCAGTCATAAGAAAGTTCATTCAATGTTAAGCATAGCTAATTTGATTATTACAGACCTTTTTTCTTCCTTTATTATTACAGTATTCCATGGGAACAGGCATTTCATTTTCCAAGATATGAAAAAAGTTCTACTGAATCGTACAATATGTATAGCTCATCATCAGCAACTATTGACTTCTTGGACGACAATGTTTGTGAAAATTAAAAAAAAAATGCGATCTTCAAAATCTGGAAGTCGTAATGAAGGCGTTTCCCTCAGGGGTCTCTTGATTTCCTGTCACCTCTTAGGAGGGCTGAGCTGCAGTAGATCAGAGGCTCTGGTCTCAACTCGTAGTCTTCCTGTTCTATGGGGACAGGGGCTTATGAACTGCTGTGTGTCCTCTCCTCTTCCTCATCGGAGGAGTCTCCTCCGTAGGGCACTAGCCCGGATGAATCCTCAACCACCCGACACTTCTTCACACACTGCTCAGCAACACCTACTAAACATGCACACAAAACACAATAGGGGACAGATGCAAGGAGACAGAAGATTGAAAAGGACAAGGGACCAGCTTGACCACACCGGTTTAGTGGTGGTTTACATTTGGTTTGATCCGGGGCGGAGTTAGTGGCGGTTTGCAGTTGGTTTGATCCGGGACAGGGGGATGTAGAAGGAACAAACAGCAGCAGCAGAAGACGTGTCCAGGAGACATGTGGATACAGAGAGAGCAACAAGGAAAGACAAAAACACATGTACAGGGAAAGTGGGTTAGCAGGCTGCACAAAATATATAATCTCCTCTGGACCAGAAGTGTCTCGTTGTAAACGACCGAACGATAAAGACGCTCGGCTCCCAGGAAGGAGACTGATGGAGGGCGTACCGGGCGGTGCGCTGGGCGGAGCGGGGCGGGCGGGCACCTCCCTCGGCCTCTTGCGGGCGATGGGCAAGGGAGCGGCAAACAGGGGTGGCGGGGGCGGCATCAGAACCCTGTGGGCCAGAGAGGGGGGGTCAGGGGGCGGTTATGGGAGAGATTGGCAGAAGTGCAGATGAATGAAACCAACCTCTCCGCTCCCATCTCCTCCCCATCGTTGGAGGCAGGGGGGGGAGGCTCCAAATGGGCAGGGGCATCTGCGGGGCCGCCGGTAGGCTGATTGGAAAAGATATTTAGGACCATTTGGAAAATAAGCTTGTTAGAGGACGTTCAGGACACTGATCTCTAAACGGGCTCACCTCTCCAACCTGGCTCTCCTCTTGGAAGTGGCGCTTGGGGCTCCCAGGGGTGGGGGGGCTGCCTGTGAAGCCCTCTGGCTCCCTGATGTCACTGCTCACGCGGTCCTTCAAAGAATTGGTATGACACACAGGTTATGGCAGTCTTAGCAAAGTGGTCGTAACACTGTGGTTATTGAAACAGTAAACATCATCTAGGTGTATATCTTATTGGCCTTTGGTTGGAGTTGGACCAGACTTTAAACCCACAATATAGAACGTGTCACCACAGGGAGGCGAGATATTGCCACACGCAGCGAGACGCAGACATACAGAAGAGTTTGATGGATCAATTGAAGTGATAATTCTTAGGCAATGAAGGAGACTTGAATAGCAACTAAAGAGAATCAGATGGAATCTGTATATTTGCCGTTTATACTATTAGTCATAAGAGTCCTCATCAAAAGAGGTTGACCTACTTTACGCAAAAGGCGTAAAGTAGGATAAAAACTGTTGGGGGGGGGGGGCGCACCATTAATAAGCTGCTCAGCCTAACTCCTAAACAGTTGTTGGCAAAGATAAGCTTATGCTATGTTTAGCAGTGTGCTAAAGCATGTAGACCTAGTGCAGATACCATACCTGGACCAGATAGGGGTGTGGTTTCCTAGGACACACTGGATACTGAACCATAGCCTGAGAAGATTGAGGGTTTGTCGACAGGTTAGAATGACTTGGGGGACCATTTGAATTACTCCAATAACCAGCGGCTCCTGGGTACGCTGTGTAGCCGCCAGCATACCCATTCGCTGGGTAGCTATACCAGGACCCCTGGCTAGAGTAATTGCTATTAGGTGGAAATCCTTGTGCTGCGTATGCTGAAATGAAAGTATGAAACATTGTTGTTAATTTGCACAATTCACCACAAATCAATGATGCACGGTTTTGCGTTTCTCTTTTTGAAATAGTTAAGTCTTTTGGGTGTCTCTATGTCTGACCTCCTATTCAAACTATAAGGAGAGGATTGATTACAAGACAAATGGATTAAAGCTAGCATGGCGAGTGTGTGTAGAAGGCCCGTCTAGGGAGGGAGTGCCATGGTGTACTTACGTTGGGTGGAGCCAGTGGCTGTGTAGTTGGACACCATGCAGGAGTGCTCCGCTCTCACCTGAGAGAGGGGTTAAAACCATGAGGAACAGGGTTGAACTAACCCATAGGAAATAGGGATGGGAATTTGAAGGCATATCAATATTCTATAAAAAAAATTGAACAACCAAAACAAACTACGAAAAAATACAAAACAAATGTATTCGTTCTCCATCTATTCATCAAATAAATAAGGTAATCAAATTTGTTCAATATATTGAGCATTTTAGAAGGAAAAAGAGTTGAAACTAAACCATCATTTTTGACAAGAATATGAATGAACAGTATTGCATACTTCGGCAACAAACTAAAATTTAAATAAATTTAAGGCACAAACATAGATTCAAGTAACTGAAGTACAACAGCCAAAAGGGTAGGCACTGGTGGGCATGGATATCAACAGAACTCCCACTTGCCGCGCATGGGCCTGCCTCGCATTACGCATGATAAGCATATAACAAAACATCAACAAAAATATTTCATGTGTAAGACGGTAATACAGTACACCTACAGTTTCTGAGCTGTTCAAGAACGTCCCATGTCAACCCATGACGATATTACAATTTCAGCTCAGTGTGCACTTACAAAACTACTTTTGTCTCTACTTGATGCAATCTTTTGTGCTGCACCAACTTTACATCCTGGCCTCTTGCGAGGGATGCACATTGTCCTTCAATCTCAAATCACTTAAACTATCCTAATTAAAAGGTCCCATGTAAACCGGCCTTTATCCATCAGCCATTGTGTTTTATTGGCAGTAACAGAATGATCCAGTTTACGGATAACAAGTAGAGAAGAGGAGTTCCGTCTTCAGTTACATGAAGTGAAAGGGAGATCTGGTGAATGTAGTAGAAGCAGAGCACTCAATACCTCTCCGTAGATCCAGTTCAATCTCAGAAGTGGGCATCGATGACAACCACAAAGTGTATGGTTTCACCTTCTGGTACCTCCTGACAGATCAACATATCGCTTCTCTAGTTAACACAAACTAACTTACAGTTTCCAGCAGACTCTCAGTCAGTTTTTTTGCCGCTTCCAATCCAGTCGAATTCGGGTGGCTGTAACAGACAAGTTACATTCAGTTCCTTAACAAAGTGCTCCACTAGACTGTCCCAAGCAGCTTCAGATGCAGAGACCTGTGACATTTAATAGTGGTGTTACACTAAAGCTAAAAGACTACTGTAGCATTGCAATGTTATACAATCTGCAAAAGTTTATAGAAAGAGTATTAAAGTTAATCTAAAAGAGTGGAAGATGACCTGATGTAAACATAAAGTGGTTCGAAGGACTCTCGCTTGGACGCTTGTTCGATGTAGCCGGAAGTCTTCCCCCGGAGAAAGACCCGAGCTCCGGTCTCCGTCTGAATGTGACCCAGGTACGTGCCCCCTGGCCCCTCCACCTTGTCGTTCACATTGAAAGAAGGTAACGCTTGGTCCAGACCCACAAAGATCTTTGTGTGTACGAAACTCTGCAGCACATATAGGAAAAGGAAGGGAATGGTGAATTTAGGGTCACCACCTGATCAGCGTTTGTCAAAACAACAGTGCATGACTGAGATGTCAGCAGATGCAGAAGCCGTCAGCCCTCTTCTGGAAGTCAGGGCTGTTCCCTCTGCTGGTTGATGTGGGAGGTTGGTATCGGTGATTGCCGCATTGTCTTGACCGGCACCACCTTCTCTACCTCCGGCTATTTAAAGTATTTACAATTATGCGTCCCTCTAGTAAAACATAACCACATTAAACATTTACAAGCAACGGCAGAAATGTGTTGCCAATTTCTGGTTGGTCGATACCATGAACTGACCATTAGTCTATTCAGTGAGCTGGAGAACACAGTGCAAACTGCAGGTGTAGTAGGTAATCCTGGCGTATACCAACCCCTGAATGCGGCGCTGCGGGGCGGTGTCCCTGAGCCGAGGCCGGGTTGGAGAGGCGCGGCATGGCTGGGGGGCCGGCAGCCCGGGGGGGCTGGGGGTACAGGGTCAGAGGGGGGAACACGGGGACCTGCCTCCCACCGGACAAGGCCGACCGCAGCACGTCTTCAGAGATGATCTCCTTTATTCTCAACACCGCCTCTGAGGGCACAGATCAAGTACATGGTTTAGTGAGGCTGAAACACCATCGTAAGACATAAGACATAGCAGGAGCCTCGGACAAACAGCAGTACTCATGGTTTAGTGAGGCTGAAACACCATCGTAAGACATAATACATAGCAGGAGCTATAAGACATAAGATATAGCAGAAGCCTCAGACCAACAGTAGTACTCACTATTGACCTGCTCCTGGTTCTTCCCCTGGACGTGCAAATACAAAGGCCTTTCTCTAAATAAAAGAAAATACATTAGAACAGGAAGTGCTGTCCTTCCACAATTTGGTTGTTTCCTGTTTCCATTATCAAATTGAATAGGAATTGTATCATTCATGTTCAATTGAGCTACATGAATCAAAATCAATGATACCAAATAATATACAATTCATGAAATGTTCTGTTGAGAGTTGAATTGCATTGAACAAATGGGAGGTATGATTTTTAGAAAGTAGCCAGGGTTTATTCCTAAGACCAACTACTGTAAAGTTAATGAGCCAGTACGTACGCTCCTTTCCCTCTGAAGGCATCGCTCATGTAGCGGCCTTTTGTGGACACTACCGCTCCACTGATGAGGCGGATCTGGGGAGGAGAACCAGACGATGAGAAAAAGGTTTCCTGATGAGTCTTCCAAGCGGAGCATTGTGACTAGAGATAGACCGAGATGTTTTTTTCAGGGCAGATACCGATTATTAGTAGTCAAGGGGGCCGATAACCGATATGTGGAGCCGATATTAATTTACAGAAAAAGGGAAACTATTGGCGTCAAAATCTTGAATAATACAAACTCCAACACTTAACTTCATTTAAATGCCTTTAGCCACTTAATCGTCAAGTCCCAAAGTTTAAGTTACACCATCCCTTCCCCCGCAACATGCTGGGTCAATTTTCGACATCATTCAGTTGAGTGATATAGTCATGTCATACACCGTTTGAAAGCTTAGGATCCCAGGAATGTCATCCAATGTCAACCATTCGGTGGAATAAATATGTTTAGAATATAGATCAAAAATATCCTAGTTTCTTAGGTCAAAATAGCCCGCCTTCACCCTCCTCCCATGGTCCATTCTAACGTTATCGTCGTTGTGGATATCCTTAGCAATGAGTTGATTGATACTTCATGTTGGGTCTTGAAATGTTCATAAGAGTCCACAGAAATCGAATATCAATATTATTTTAGTCTAATTACATTTTGCCATCTTATATAAAGCAGCCGAAAAATAGAAAACCGAAACGCTGCAATGTTTTTTTGTAGAAAACTGCGATTTGGGGTTTGAATTCCCGCTATTGTTGTCTGATTCATGGAATCCACTGTGTTTGAAAGGGTCTCACGGTGACATAGAGCCCTCACACAATACTTCCTTGTTTACAAGCCATACAAGCCAATGAGGCGATCACTATGAAAATGGGGCATGTATACTTTGATTGACAGCTACACCAGCAGACAGCAAGGTTCGGGGACCGGCCTTAGATATCCTAATAGCCAATGAAAATACCTTTCTGACGATATCCAGCATGTCAAACACCGTCTCACGTGTGGTTGAGAAAACAAATGCGCAACGGGTGTGCGTAAACTAGCAGGCTCTTCGCCAGAGTGCGAGTGTGAAGCAAGTGGTTGATTTGCGCGCTCGTGTGTGGTTTTATTTTTATTTACTTTTGCGAGTTTGGTTTTATGAACATTTTGAAAGATGCCTAAATGCCCGGAGAAGAAAGGAGGGGGAGCGAGGGAATCATGTAAATAGTTATTTTTGTTTATTTTCACATTGTTATTTTAATTTTACTTTGTTGGACAATGGTGGAGACAGCGTAGTGACAGCAGACAGAGAGGCTGCATCAGAGCCAAAATAACTGATAAAAAAAAAAGAGGCTGATGCCGATATATCAAAATGTTGAATATCAGTCAACATTTTGATAATCGGTCGATCCCTAAATGTGACCTGGTCATGGTGCAGGTGTCCACTTAAGTAGTAAAATGTTAATGTTCATTATTTACAGCTTAATGGGTCAGAGAACAGATTTATAATGCGATGTTTAGTCGTATAGTGTCCAATGAAACACAGGAGAAACAGTTCATAATTGTACACCACACTAAACGTCTCTGTACCTCTTCCTGGGTTTTTCCTTTCGTGAGGAGGTCCCTGCAGTTTATAGGTACATCATTTATGTCCACCTCTGTAACCACCGTCTCTTCTATGCTTGTAGGCACCGATACACTGATTGGGGTCTGAAAGAAAAGGGATCGCATTATCCTTACACAATCAATGTGGAAGTTACTACACCAATTCTGCTACACAAGAAAACTGGACTAATTTCAGAGGAATGGCTAAAGGAATAAAACAATGATTGTTTTTTACAGTATGCAATAGGTGAATGACACAAATAAAATAAGTATCTGTATGTGAATTACCTTTGCAAGCAATGGTGGGGGAGTCAACAGCTTTCCCTTTGCCATCAACATGGCATTGATTTTGGCTGCCATGGCTGCAGCCATCTCCACTCCTCCAGGGGTTACCGTCGTGTCCCCTTCATGTGCCGACTTGGACGGTCGTCTGGTAGGGTCAGTGTAGGCGGCTGATTGAGGTGCGCTGTTTCCAACAGGTGTCTGGGGCCGTACATCAACATTCTGTTTGGGTGGAGCGGGCTGATCCCATCGGCTTGTTAAACACCTAAGAACAGAATCAAATAAGTAGTTAGTAACTTTAACTTAACTTATAAACTTGTCTGGTTTGATCCGACAGTCCTGTTCGTCATAGTTAACGGTTAGCAGTAACCCTGGTGGAATAGGATGTGGTATGTGAGCAGTAGTATGTGAGCAGAAGTCCTAGCACCTCTGTACGGCTCATCTTGTTCCACCAAACCAAAGCCTTAATCTAACGCGATGCGTATCGAGGGGTCGGTGTTTGGTAACAACCCTGACAGAGTAGCTAGCGTCTAATGCTGCTAATGTTTCGGTTAGCCTCATCACAAACCCAACTAGTAATATAAACCAATATCGACGACGGTGTATTTGTCGTGATCTAGCCATAAATATGCGCAGCCGATATGTAGGTAGTTGGTCTATATATCTATACATCTATATATTGTCAGGCTATGTAGCCAGCCTAGCTCAAGGCTGCGTGTTAGCCGAACAGCTAATAGTTGATAACGTCTGGAATTAGCTTAATTAATTCACGAAGATGACTGAAAATTATCAGAACCTGCGTTAGACCCAAACTTACGGTGTTTGTCCAGTCATCCAGGACATGATGGAAGCTATCCGAAAAGCAGAATTTAAAACGAACTACCGAAACCAGTTACGTTATTCAACATCAACCGCCAACTCGCCAACACCGGCGGACATCAACGACAGTTTATTGCTTGACGGCTTGTCGCAAAGCCGAGGAGTTTGGTTGACGAATGACAGATCACTGGAATCCCATACAACCCATACCATAAATCTCATACACTAACACTAACCCTAACTCACACTAACCCATAAACTAACCCTGACACCAACACTAACCCATACACAAACCCATACACTAACAGAAACCCATTAACTGAAGAGATATGTAATGTAAGACACATTTCTGCGTAAAAAGACAATAAAGTTTATCTAATCTAACCATAACCCAAAGTAGAACTAAGTTGTGAGTGCACACTACAGAAAATGAAAGTATAAATAATGAATACCAATTAGCATTTAATAATTAATGGGGCCAGACTAAATAAACAGTATTTAATGTGTCGTTGCCCACATTAGAAAATAATTAGTATAATTAGTATGACTTGTTTGTTACGTATGATTTTTGAATTGGGTCGGCTTAGCTTCGATCCCCAGCTCCTCCTCCTAGCTGAGTGTTGATGTGTATGGCGAGTGGATATGGCGAGTGGATAGTGCCTATGGCGAGTGGATATGGCGAGTGGATAGTGCCATATGGCGAGTGGATAGTGCCAAACCTAAGGATTCCCTGGAAGAGGCGAAGGAGCAGTCTACCCTACGTCACCGTGGGAACGTGTGAAATTTTGAAAGGGATTGATTGGGACTGCAGACGAGAGACCAGCAGCGACGCCACGGCGTAAATTACGTAAGCACGTAATTTACACAAGGGACTTGTTTTAGACAAGTTTTGATTTACGGTTCCTTTAAGGTTCCTTAAGGATTGCGCCTGTTGCAAGGGGATTCTCCGCCAGAACAGTAGGGGGAGCAACGAACGAATCTGTGGGCGTGGAAGTGGAAATCGCTGGCTTGTCTATATTTATAATTATCATAATTCGTTCTTGTGTTTTCTTCTTCTCCTTCTTCAAAATTCTTCATTCGCTTCTGTCACGGCCTTTTAAAAATGGCGCTATTATGCTGTAAAACCGGAAATGTGAGACTCCTGAAAGGATGTGGTTAGCTGGCCAATCACAGTCTTTGCGAGCTGCGTAGGGCCGTAGTGTTTTAGGGTTAGGGTTAAGGCCGATATATGCTCTGTTTTAGACGTAACGCGTAAGCACGTAAGATAGCCTACATAACCCCCCCTTGCGCGGTAAAATATCCCCCCTTACGTGCTTAAGTGCGTCGGCCAAAATTCCTGACTATGCGACTAAAACACTACGACCCTACGCAGCTCGCAAAGACTGTGATTGGCCAGCTAACCACATCCTTTCAGGAGTCTCACATTTCCGGTTTTACAGCATAATAGCGCCATTTTTAAAAGGCCGTGACAGAAGCGAATGAAGAATTTTGAAGAAGGAGAAGAAGAAAACACAAGAACGAATTATGATAATTATAAATATAAACAAGCCAGCGATTTCCACTTCCACAGATTAGTTTGTTGCTCCCCCTACTGTTCTGGCGGAGAATCCCCTTGCAACACGCGCAATCCTTAAGGAACCTTAAAGGAACCGTAAATCAAAACTTGCCTAAAACAAGTCCCTTGTGTAAATTACGTGCTTACATCTCTGCGTCTCAAACGACCCTAAATCGGCCTTGAGTCGCATAGTCAGGGATTTTGGCCGACGCATTTAAGCACGTAAGGGGGGATATTTTACCGCGCAAGGGGGGGTTATGTATCTTACGTGCTTACGCGTTACGTCTAAAACAGAGCATATATCGGCCTTTAGACGCCTGCTGCCCTACGTCGCCGGAGTAGGGTCCGACTGCGTCCTGCAAGACGGGGGCGTGTATTTTGAGGAGGCGTGTCTTGTAAGGAGGGCGTGTATTTAGTCGGCCCTGATTGGTCTGATTCACGACGGCGTCTGGCGTCACACATAGCCTCGTGCAGAGCCATAATCTATTCTATTTGACATTTGCGGATCTCTTCTCTTGTCGAACCTACTCCGGAGATTTAACGAACTGGTCAACAGCAGTTAGATAGCAGAAAGATGTTTTTTTTGTGTTAACTTATACCTGCCAATGCCTCTTGTGTTTCCCATTTTTAATAATAATTTTATCCCTTAATGTTATTGCACATATTGCTTATTTACTTTTTTATTTACTTTAAATGCTTTGTGTAATGACCTTCCCTTTCTCTATAATAAAAAAAATGTAGCCTACCCTTATGGCCTGCCTGAGTCATGTAAACATTCTCACTCCGAGCGCGTCGATTTCTGACGAACGGTCAGTGACTTTGGCTTCAGTTTCTGACGCAAAAGGGTACCCTTGCGCTTCTTTTTTCGACGCATGGGGTTTTCAACTCAAGAACTTCACGGGGGAGCCGATGGCTGCACATAGAGACGCTATGAGCATTCATCCCATTGGCTAACGCAGGACCATGTGCTTCTTTTTTCGACGCAGGGGGTTTTCCACTCATTGCAATGTAATCACTCCAAGCAAGGCAATGTATGAAGCTATGAGCATTAATTCATCCCATTGGCTAACGGAAGACCCGATGTCTGCACATTAACGGCGATTTTACAGTGGAATCTGTGACATTCCTCAACACAACTACACCAACGTGTCCTTGTTAATTACAAAACATGTATGGGTTAAGTTTATGGGCATCAGTTGTCCTGTTTTGTGTTTTGATTGAGAGAAACAATCGTTTTTTGATCAGTGTTGGGTAGCTGAGGTCGTTGCTATAGAGGCCACGTCCGTGCGCTTTTTTTGACAACTGACAGAGCAACCCTTTCTCATCAAAATTACGTTCCCAGAGAACTATTCGGCATTCTCAATTACGTTTGTCTAAAAAACGTATTTTGTCCGTGATTACGTTTCATTGAACATATTGTAATGACCTCGCCGGTGACATAACGATGTCGAGTCATTAGTAATTGAAGGAATTGCAATGTACTTCTTGGAAAGAGGGGTCGAATCCAAAGGAATAGCTTTAACGAGACTTTATTTGTATAAAGTATTTTCGGTATGGTAAACTGATGCTCTGAAGTAAAGAGAGATTGGAGATGTGCCTTAGCACGTGCGAGAGTGTTCTCCTAGCTGATCCTAACCACAAACCCACGTATGGTAATCGCTGCCGGGAGAGTTCTAATGTTTTCATGGCCAGGTGGGCTTCTTTATGGACTCAGCGAGGACCGGAAGACTTGGAGAGGAACCGGTGTGACGTAATCCTCGGTTTTCCTTGCCTGGTCTGTGATGCTGCCCTCTGTGGCTAAAGTATCTATTGCAGCCTTCAGTAATGTCCTGCTTTCCCTTGTGGCTATGTGTAGTATTTACGGCTTATATATTTGGTCCTACCCCCTATTGGTTAAGTGAGGGAAATACAGCTTGTGTTCCTAAAATACGTAACAGTCCCTCCTTGGTCATCTTAGATGACCATACAATAATATTTTAAATCATAAACACCATTTACCACACCGAAAACATAGTCAAAGTAGGATCAATCATCAACACCATCAACCGTCGTGGAAAGACCTCTTGAAGAGAGGGAAAAACCACTACGCGTCCCCATAATACTGAGACGGCATTCACCTTGTGGGTCTCATTGGAAATACAGGTCATTATTTAACAATACAACAATGAACATAAATCTTGTTATCATACAATCACATGGCCAAACAGCACACAAACAAAACTATCCATAGAAATCCTGAGCTAATACTTTTTGGTTATGGGCAACAAGGTCATAAAATATTCAACAGGTGCAAAAGTAGCGTAAAAATTGGTGGTCATAATACAATTTTAAAATTTCAAAATGATTGATAAGCTAACATGGATTTGGGGGGTTCAGGTGATCTTCGTGTATTGGTGCGCCGGTTCATGTGGGTGGTTTGGGCATGGATTTGGGGGGTTCAGGTGATCTTCGTGTATTGGTGCGCCGGTTCATGTGGGTGGTTTTGGGCGATGTTATTATTGTAGTCATTGTTTTTTCTGTCGCCGTCGGGTCTGTAATTCATGAACCCAAGACTCGTCCCTCCTTGTCAAGGGCTCATCTCAGAGAGGTTACTCCTACACCATGGGAGCCTCCACACAGGTTCTCCGTCGTCGTGTCAGCAACAGGTGGCCTGTAAAACAATCGTCTCAAGGAAGATCAACAGTACCATTATCAATGCAGCGATTCAGAAATAACGAGTTGTACTCGCAACCAAACAATACTATATTATAACAAACACAACTCGTCTTGGTGGTTCAATAATTAATTATTCAAGTAAATCCAGGATATTGATTGTCTTAGACACAGGTGCTACAAATGGTGGCATTTTATTCTATATATTGTAACTGGATAGGTTCGGGTTCCTCAGGTGGTATCTCATTCAAGTTCAACTGATTATATCTGATTCCTATGTAAGCATGAATGTCGCCTGGCACTTGTGTAGCGCCCACTGCTGTGGGGATCAGCAGATGCAGTAGCCCTCGTGCACAGGGAATACAACGGCAGCCGGTGACAATTAACACGGTCTCTGCATTTATTCCCGCAACGGGCACTTACTGGATCATGCTTTTCCACCTCCCAAACATATTCTCCATCCAACCTGTGAAAGGGTCATTAATGCCGGAGTTCTCTGCCAATTCTAACCTGAGGGATTGTAATTATGCCAGCAACCCATCCAGAGCTGCGTTATTGGGGATAAAGTACAACACGTTGTGCCTATCATCGCATTTATCCCTCCTTGCTCTGTCAATAACATTTCCATATCTATATATATTCCTTTTAACTTTATGTGTTAAACTGAACAAAGTGTTGCTGATTATGATGCATGTAATTTATCTAAACAATATATATATACATAATTTTTATATGGTGGACAAGCAAAACAGAACCAATTCAACTCCTGCCGTTATTTGATCTCATGTGACTGCTCCTTGCTCGGCGGAGGCAGTTTATCGGCTCCGGGTGTGTCTGCATCTGGTTCTGGAACTTTTGTTTCTATTGTAGAAATACAAACTCATGTACAGCAGTTGGTTGTTCAAAAACATTTCCTATAATTCTATTTTTAATTGTTCTAATGGAAGTCCATTATGGGACCCTAGAAATGTAAGTGTAAGCATGAATCTAACCGTAAGCATTACATGCAAAGTTAGCTGTGTCAGAGTGATACACTGTACTCACCTTGCTTCTGGAAACATAGGACCTGAAAATTGTATGCGTTTCAAACATGTTTGTATTATAATTGATCTATTTAGTGCTTGTGCGGATTTTAAATTTTTGTTTTGAGTGTCCCATTCCTTATTCTGAGCTGATTTCAACCTTCAACCTTGATTTAATATTCACACTACATCCCTCCTTGCGCATTGCTTCAGCCATGTGCATTAGAATTAACCAATCCTAACAACGGTGTAGTGCAACCAAGTTGAAGTTCCTTTCCTTAATCATCTGTACCTAAACCAATCGATTATGAAGATATATGAAGACCAGTACATACAAAACCAAAGGTCGATAGTTGTGGGTCTATGCAGCCGTCTTGAGACCACGCTGTTAAATGCAGTAAACCATAAATGTTTCATAAGTCAGATGCGCCGTAACTTATCAGAGTAAAAATAAATATCAGACTATGAGACGCTGAATCAAAGCGTTACAGCAGTAGCAGTGGCATTTGAAAGGTTAACCCTCTACTGCTGAATCTAAATTGAGCCTATGTTGTCCCTGGCGAGCAGATGTATTGCTAATCCCTTTCCCATCTTATAAACCTAAAAAGATGAAAAAAGGGAAATTAGAAAGTTAAAATTTGTATGTTCAATATCACTTCTTTGTAACCGTATCTGGTTCCAACAGCTACCTTTATTATACTACCCGATTGTCCTACACTATATGCACATCTGGGCATTAAATATAGGGTGATATTCTAAAACAAAACAAAACCTGAACCTAAAATAAAAATTCAGAAGTTATTGGATAAAGCAAAGTTATTGAAAGTTAATTATAATGAACCATTTTCTAATTATCTTAGTTTTATATGTGGTATGCTTTCAATATCCCCTCGTGTATGTAACAGTCGAGTAACCTCCATTATTTTGGTGGCTCTGGCACACACAAGAGGACATTTACACATGGTATATGAATCCACCATTTGTTTTCATTCTATGTTTTTACTTATTTTTATTTTTATCTATATACACATTCGTAAGAAAAGCACGAACGAAGATGCATCATAACATGCATCAACAGACCTAAAAATAAGCATATTATTCAACAATTTGAGACCTCAGATGGGATTTCTTCCTGCGGAGCCCATCATTTTCTAAAGGGTCCGCAGAGAGGTCTGCTGAGTGGCCAGGAGTTCTTACACATTCAGAAGTGTTGCTGAGGACAGCTGCCTCACAACAAACCAAAAGCCTTTGTTAACCATATGGTCATTTAAGTCATCATTCCTTAAGATGTCATGAATATGGGGTTGGCCGTTCCTTATCACTTGCGTCTCTGCGCTTCTCTGGGGATCAAGGATAACGGGCCCAAACCAACACAGGACAACAAAGGAACAGAGTGAGAACTGATTTCCACTAACCTCAAAGGATTTTGAACGACCCTGCAGAATAACAGGGTGACAAGACCACATGGGAAAATACAAACATACAAAACTTAAATTTGAACATTATCAAATATATCTTAATATTAAAAATCTGCATTTCAATATTAGGCATCATACTTCTGTTGTTACCGTAACGTTTTTTATAGTTTGTAATGAAATATATATTTTAATCGTTCTTATTTTGGTATTTTTGGACCTCGTCAGGTTTGTTGAACTATGCATTTCTACCTCTTGTCCTCAGGATCCTCTATTGGGGGGGACTCTTCTGCTCTCCTATGAGGCAGGTTATCCCAAAACTCTTCTAATAAGAATTCCCAGGCCTGGTTAATCCCCGGACTTCTGTGGACGAGCGGTATGCATGCTATGGACAACTTTAAAGGCTAACCGTTCATGATGTGGTGTCTAGATAATTATTTCTATTTTAAGATCACTGTGTAACTGCCGTACAGGGATCTGGTTGATGCAAGACCCCTGGGTTGGTGTCCTTTTGTAGGACTTCTTTCGGTTCTGGAATCCGGCATTCCTAATTGTTGAATACAAGATATTGCATGCATATTGGTGGTATGATATTATATCTATTGCAATCGCTCCAATGGAAGCAATAGTTGACCCTTGAACACCTCACGCAGTGTTATTCAGTCTATTCGTATGTAGTAGCTGATTATAGTAGAATTTAACCCATGTACCTTTAATATTCGCAAAAAACGTATTGTAATTGTGTCTACCGCAGTTGAGCTAACTCCCTCCTTGGGCACCGTTTAAAACCATGTGCACCATTTATTAATTAGACATATTATTCTAGCAGTTGAACCCCGTGTCTATTTGAACCAGCCTGGTTCTCTACCTGTCTTGCTACACAAAACGCATGTTGAATAGACAGAAGCGCTCAGCAACCTGAAAAAAATAAATAATAATTACTGTCCGTGTGTTTGGCATTCGTTCTTATACTGCCATTTCCTGGAGAGAGAAAGAATTAAGATCAATGCAGAGAAGTAAAAAGATGAGTGTTTGGCAACTATAATGCTTGTGTTGCCACCTTGTGTTGCTTGTGTTGCCACCTCCTAAAGAGAAATGAGAATTAATATTTTATGCACAGAAGTAAAATGATGATCGTGGGCAACTGATCGTTGTGTTGCCACTCCCTGATTAGAAAAGAGAATATTTGTAGTAATGTTAACGATTAAAAATGATGAATGTCGGGCATCCATTACTGCTCGGGTTGCCAAGGCCTGACGAGAAAAGAGAACAAATTTAGTACGAATGCAAGAGATCGGCTACTTGGAAAGCTGGGGGTCGTCTAGTTGGGACTCATAATAGTTATATATTTGTGGTACATTTGGAGATGTTGAGATGTAATTGGGAATAATCTCGTGTTAACGAGTAGGGGGCACTACCAAGAACTACAAATATGGCTGTGGTGCATACTACATACGTATCAGCCGACTACAGAAACTTCTTTGAGTTCTATCTGTCCGGCTGAAAATTGTGGTACCTTATAACATAAGGCTACCACTTAACCGCAATTTGTGTTCTCAATACACTATGGCTCTGCGCTGTGTGTACATTTATATGTAAACAAGTTATCGTTGTTAAAAAATAGCGACAGAGAGAGAGATGTGTCGTGGGAGAGGCTGGGGGGTGGTCTTTATGATGAGGGTTTAGAGGGAGGAAGATTGGTGGTGGGGATGGGGTTCATTAAGACAGTGGAGGAGGAGACGCGGAGAAAGACGGGGTTGGAGTGAGAGAGAGATGGAAGGCCAGTGAGGGGACAGGGTGTTAGACTGGGCCTGGAGGGGGGGTGGTGGGGACTTTTACGAGTGTAAAGGGTTAGGAGGGACTCGTAGATTAATAATTCATCGTTTTTAATAACAAAATATCAACACACTTGAATATAAAAGTAATCATGCAGTCTTGGATGTTATTAGCGGATCATCAGATAGATGGTATTTACTCTGACCGTCCGCAATGGAGCTATTGCTTAGGAACACAGACCGTGCCGGCCTCAGGAAAGTTCAGAAGAATGGGAGAAGTTAAAGATAATAATGATTGGAACTCTCGTTAATGTTCTTTTGTGGCTCGATCTTCACAGAGACCGACAGTGGAGGACCTTACCTCGCACCCATAACCATGAACAATCGTTAACGACAAGTACTCAAAACGACGCCAGTGGGGCATTTAAGACAAAGCTATTCTGTGGGGAAGGGGGGGGGGGGGTGGGAGACAGGGAAAAAGGGTGGGGAGGGAATTTACGAGAGGGGGTTTAGGCGGGAGGAAGAGACGAGGAGATCTACGAAGGGGGGGATTTGGGGGGGTTGGATTCACTACCAAGAACTACAAATATGGCTGCGGTGCAAACTACATGCGTATCAGCTGACTACAGAAACTTCTCAGAGTTCTATCTGTCCGGCTGAAAACGGTGCTACCTTATGGCATAAGGCTACCACTTAACCGCAATTTGTGTTCTTAATACACTCTGTTTCTGCGCTTTGTGTAAATTTATATGTACACAGATAGCCCCATGAGATCCTTGGATGATAAGGGGAACTACAAATAGAAGTCATTGTTGTTAAAAATAGCGACATAGAGAGAGAGATAGAGAGAGGTGATGTGGGAAGGGTGGGGGTTCGTTCTATTCTCTGGGGAAGGGGGGGGGGGGCCTTTATGAGGGGGGGGGGGGGTTGGAGATAGGGACTAAAGGATGGGGAAGGAATTTAAGGGGTGAGGGAGGGCCTATCTTTAGACAGGCAGGCAGACAGAGAGAAAGAGCGAGGAATTGGGAGTTACAAGATTGTACAACGTTAATTACTTTTCAATATTCCATATTGAAACTGTGGAACAACCTTCCTGGTTGCCCAAAAGCAATATGTCTGTACAAACAAAGTGGATTTACAGATTCATCACATGTATACATAAATATTGTTCTCCCATAGATGTTAAATTCTATTAGTTACAAAACTATAGCCAAAATATTATGCGTCAGAAACTATTGCTTTACCGATGGTTTTCAACTTAATGCTATGGATTTATTGATTCGTAGAGGATGAGGGCACTTAATGAGCGTGCGGAATACCTCAAATATTGGAATGAAATATACAATATAATACTTCCAGCTATTGACTAGTGAAATGTGACAATTATATACAATTGGCTGAATAAGTAACTGCCAAAACATTGTTATTATTTGAAACAGATGGATTTTTAAGGGAATATTTTTATGGAGAGAGAACATATTTCTAGAGACAGACAGACAGACAGAGCACACCGGGGGTCCCTTTGTGCAGGCTACCATTGCCTTATCAAAACACCCAGGTCAAAAATGACACTTGTTGTCTTCAATAAGTGTGTGCTTGGAGAGAGAGAGAGAGAGAGAGAGAGAGAGAGAGAGAGAGAGAGAGAGAGAGAGAGAGAGAGAGAGAGAGAGAGAGAGAGAGAGAGAGAGAGAGAGAGAGAGAGAGAGAGAGAGAGAGAGAGAATGTAACACTTAAGTCGAGGCCCCCTGTTGCTCTTGAGCAATGGCGTTTGTTTCAAAAAGGGCTCCGACTACAAAGACTGTGGAGGTACGAACAAAGGAAACGCACGTTTCCAAGACGCGTTGTCCCTTTAAATCGTACACCACGTGGTACATCCAAAATGCTGCAGAAACAAACTAGTTTTGGATCTCTATAAGAAGTATGAGATTCCAGCAAGTTTGTCCCCACGGCGGGTTAGCGAGGGACTTGATAGCAGATGGGTTGTACTGCGTAAGTGCTACCTCTACGGCTGCGTTTTATACTAACCAAAATTGCACATTAGATGTTACATGAACCGGGCTGTGAGGAATCAATTACATTTGAACTCCTTGGCTAACGCCGGCCAAGCCTCCGGTTCAATATGCAACTAAGCTAGATTAACGTTAAAAACCTGACCTTTCCTCGCCCCGCCGTAAGAGTTCGGAAGTTTATGGTCGGTAATAAATATACCTTATGGTGGCCCGGCTGAACTCGAAGCTTATCACCAAATAAATAACACTTAACCACAGGTAATACGTCTCCCACGTTGGTACAAACATTTAGATCTAATCAGGATTGGATACAGTCTATCTACAAACCCATATAAAACACACTCCCAGCCCTTTACTTCGTGAGCTCGTTATTCAATTTCAATCTGTTAGCGTATCCTAGGCCGTTCGTCTAACCGGCTGTATGAATTTAAACCAGTCCGAGATTACACGTCCCCGCAACCAGTCGAAGGCAGTACAAGCTATTCACCTAATGTTACTAATCTAACTATACAGAGTTTAGTCATTGACAACAGGTTCTGTTTACCTTTCTTGTGGCGCCTGTAAGTAGCTTGTACTGCTCCCGACGGCCCCGCGGTCGCAAGTCTCGGTCCGGAACTTTCCAATCACGTCAGGGCTTCACCAAATTGCAATGTACTTGTTGGAAAGAGGGGTCGAATCCAAAGGAATAGCTTTAACGAGACTTTATTTGTATAAAGTATTTTCGGTATGGTAAACTGATGCTCTGAAGTAAAGAGAGATTGGAGATGTGCCTTAGCACGTGCGAGAGTGTTCTCCTAGCTGATCCTAACCACAAACCCACGTATGGTAATCGCTGCCGGGAGAGTTCTAATGTTTTCATGGCCAGGTGGGCTTCTTTATGGACTCAGCGAGGACCGGAAGACTTGGAGAGGAACCGGTGTGACGTAATCCTCGGTTTTCCTTGCCTGGTCTGTGATGCTGCCCTCTGTGGCTAAAGTATCTATTGCAGCCTTCAGTAATGTCCTGCTTTCCCTTGTGGCTATGTGTAGTATTTACGGCTTATATATTTGGTCCTACCCCCTATTGGTTAAGTGAGGGAAATACAGCTTGTGTTCCTAAAATACGTAACAGAACTTTTAATGAACCAAAACCAGGGTCCAGTTGCACCAGCAGAACGTAAGGTCCCACTTAGGCTACGTTGAACGTAAATCACCCAAACGTTCGACTTTACACTCTACTAAAAAAATAGCAGTTGCACCAAGCAGATAGTTTTAACGTAACACTAAGTTATAACTTATCTTTTACACCTCCCCTCTAGCTGGTGTAAGTTCCATACTAACGATAAAGAACCGTTAAAAGAAAAAAACGTAAAAAGATTTCAACACTAACGCAGGGTAAAGATGGCTATTCGTTTTGAGCAATGGGAAGAGGAGTTTCAACGCGGTTTGCGCCGGGAACGGATTGTCCGTGACCGTATCGATCCATTTCTTTATTATGATGATGTTGAATTATATGCGCGATTTCGGTTTTGCCGGGCGGAATATTATATTTATTTATTTATTATAAAATCCGCCATCAAATAGCTTAACCTCACGCCTATACCGTCCAAGCAAATTTTAGAGAATAAATGACTGAAACTGTTTTGTTTGCCCTCTCATTTGTGTGCTAACGCGTCTTCACTCCGGTAAGGTGGAAACTTGCCCGTATTTCCTGTTTACATTGTTATCTGTCAATGATTGGCTTGAAATTATCTAAACGTCATTAAAAGCGACACTAGTACAATTTATGCACTACTAGTAACGTTACAACTTAAGTTATGGTGGTGCAACCAAAATTTAGAACACCTTTAGTTTGACACTAGCTACGTCGAGCGCAGGGTTAAGGCAGACTTTACACCCGAACTTATGATCGGCTTTACGTTCTGCTGGTGCAACCGACTGCAGGTCACTGAAACCCGTAACCAACGGCAGAAATCCCACCCAAAACAAACCCCGGTTACCCCGGCAACCCCCAACACGGTCTCACTCACGTGCAGGCCCCCACCCTCGTGTTCTTCCAAGGCCCTCCCCCAGCTGACCTAATGATTCGCCCCCACACTGATTGACAAGAAGAACATTACAATACATGCACACAGAACAACTGGCATAACGGACAACGAAATACAATGCAACGCATAACACACAAACAATTTATCTATCCCAGGGTCGCTACAATATCGTAAATACGAATTCGATCTCAGCCTATTTTTGCCATTTATTTACCGTGTTACTATGGCAGAATAAAGAATAAATTCATGTATTATCATTCAACTTGAACATGGGTTTTTACAGTATAGAGTGGCGAAGTCACGCCCCTTCCGGTAGGGCTCATGGGACCTATGAGATCGAAAAATATTGTGGCGAGCAGCACGGGAAGGACGAGACGGGAGCCCAGGTTTAAATGGCGGCACAACTCTCGTGCCTCGATACACCGCACGACCCCGAGAGCTGCCTTTAGTCAAACACACAACAGAAAACACGGCACAAATGACCAACACACACAACACTCTCACTAATGATCCCGATCACACTACACATCACAATTAACACACAAACAATAAAGAACCCCAAACCCGTTAACCCCACTTAACCTAATAACATAAACAAGTTATCTAAAGACAATAAAACCCCTTTTCGCCAAACAGCATTATGAATACCCCATTACCCAGACTCCCCGGGGGGTAGGAGTCGCCACACAGCCCCCACCTTAGGGGTCAGACGTCCCGACGACCCCAACACCCAATGCACAGTCCCGAGTGTTCAGGGGGCCGGCGCCGCCGCCTTGGCCCCTGCCAGTAGCGGCCCCGTTGCGGTGCAGCCTTCCCCTCAGGTTGGGACGCCCGTCTCCAATTGTCTGCAGAGGTCCTTGGGGTGTGGTCGGGGACCACCTCCATCGGGGCCCCCACCAGGTTCTGCTGTAGGGGCACCCCATCCTCCGCCGCCCTCCGACGTCTGGCCTTCCGACGGCCACGCCGGCGGCTGCGACGAGGATGAGTGGCACGCTGCCCCGTCCACCCGCAGTCCTCGACCAGCCCCAGCTGCCGACACTGCGCAAGGGAAGCTTCAGCCGTCTCGGTGGCGGGAAGGGTGGCCGTCCGGATCCGGCCCTTCCGCTGCCTGGACTTGACCTCCACATTCTTTGTGCCGGGGGCGGCCGCTGCCCCAGCCGCGTCCACGGATGCACGGCGGCAGAGCTCCTCCTCAGCCCGTTCCGCCTGGTCCAGAGCCGCATCGAGGGTATGGGGCTCGGTGAGGCGGACATGCTGCCCCAGACTCTCCGGCTGCAGTCCCCGCAGGAAAGCGTGGAGCGCCAGGGCCTCCCGTGTAGCCGCGGAGAATTCCGGGTAGCTGCGTCGGGTCAAGAGCTGGACGTCAGCAGCGTAGACGCCCAGGCTCTCCTCCTCCCTGCGGAGGTGAGAAGCCAGCAACTGCTTGCTCTCGTTGCGGGAGACCCGTTCACCCAACCGCCTCTCCAGTGCTCGGATCAGGGCCTGAAGGTCTTGCTGGTCCGCTTGGTCCAGGTCAAGCAGCACCCTTGCTGCCGTCCCCTCCAACGCCAGAGCCAGGTGGACAACCGCCTCCTCGGCACCCCAGCCGTTGTGCCACGCCGCCAGCCGGAACTGGGCCAGGTATGGCTCCAGCTGCGTTACGCCGGAGAACTTCGGCAGCCTAACCGCTGTCCTTGCCACCAGGGGGCGGTGGGCAGCTGCTGGTTCTCCGGCCCTTCCGGTCGTGGCCACAGGGGGGCGCTGCACTCCCATAGCGCAGGGTGCGTTGTTGTCCGTGGGCTCGACCGCGAAGCTCAAATCCCTCTGCGCGTGCGCAGGCCACATCCCACTTCTGACACCAATGCGGCGAGCAGCGCGGGAAGGACGAGACGGGAGCCCAGGTTTAAATGGCGGCGCAACTCTCGTGCCTCAATACACCGCACGACCCCGAGTATGGAAGCATATATGTAGCAAAATTCAAATGCCAATGCAATTTGCAATTCAATAAGTAATTACGTTATGCAATTGACAATGCATTATGCAATTTCATAATGTAATTTGTAAATACGTTATTCAAAGTGTATTTTAATATGCAAAGTGACAATGCAATCCTCAATTACATTTGCAAAAGTTCTAACAATAAAAATACAATAACATTTTGTCAAATTCTTTTGAGTTCCTTTATTCAAATTGAAAAGCTATAGCGTCCCCGTGATTGCAATCCACTTCGCCACGCTCCGTGTGTTGCGATATTCAAATGACATTTCAATCCGCAAAACGGAATCCAAAACGGAATCCAAAGAGGAATAAAAATAGGAATCCAAAACGGAATCCAAAGAGGAATCCAAATAGGAATCCAAAGAGGAATACAAATAGGAATCCAAAAAGTCAATATGCAAAGTGGCAAACGTATCAGCCAATCAGCGTCTGGACGTCACTTTCTATTGTCTCCAAGGGTATCTCCACGGTAATAATAATAATAATAATAATAATAATAATACATTTAATTTAAAGGGCGCCTTTCAAGACACCCAAGATCACCTTACAGAGCATAAAGTTATCATAAATAGTTCAAAACAACACATTGTGGAAAAAAAATAATAATAAATAAATAAATAAAACAAAAACAAGACAAAACAAACAAACAAACAATCAAGACAGTGATCAGTTAGACGTTGTGTGCGAGTTTGAACAGGTGAGTTGTGACTTGAAGGTTGTAATGGTGTATGACTGTTTTATGTGTGGGGGGAGGGAGTTCCAGAGCCTGGGTGCTGAATGACCGGGCACCCATTCGTAATGAGTCGTGATGTGGGGATACATAGTAGTCCAGCAGAGGTTGAGCGGAGGGAGCGGGAGGGAGTGTATTCTTGGAGGAGGTCGCAGAGGTAACTGGGGGCTAGGTTGTGGAGAGCTTTGTAGGTGAGGAGTGGGTGGAGACGGTGGGTCTCCCGACCCTATGTTTTGCACCCAGTGCCTGTAGCACTTGGGAAATCTTTGTGTATACCACACTGGCGTCAAAACGTACCAGTGAGGATAAGTCGTCTATCCTATCTCCCAGAACACGCACTCTATCTACTGCATCTGTGTCTTCAACACGATTGTTCTCCACATCATCGGCCAAACTTCGGAGCGTATCAATAATCTCCATTGGTGACCATGGACCATAGGCTACGAACTAGAACTTCGGAACAAGGAAATTACGAGCAAGTGACGTAGTTGCCGCCCAGACGCTGATTGGCTGATACGTTTGCCACTTTGCATATTGACTTTTTGGATTCCTATTTGTATTCCTCTTTGGATTCCTATTTGTATTCCTCTTTGGATTCCTATTTGGATTCCTCTTTGGATTCCTCTTTGGATTCCTCTTTGGATTCCGTTTTGCCAAATCTTTTGCAAAGCATTCGTTTTGCGGATTGAAATGTCATTTGAATATCGCAACACACGGAGCGTGGCGAAGTGGATTGCAATCACGGGGACGCTATAGCTTTTCAATTTGTATAAAGGAACTCAAAGAATTTGACAAAATGTTATTCTATTTGTATTGTTATAACTTTTGCAAATTTAATTGAGGATTGCATTGTCACTTTGCATGTTAAAATACACTTTGAATAACGTATTTACAAATTACATTATAAAATTGCATAATGAATTGTCAAATGCATAATGTAATTCCAAATTGCATTGCCATTTGAATTTTGCTACATATATGCTTCCATACCCGAGAGCTGCCTTTATTCAAACACACAACAGAAAACACGGCACCACTGACCAACACACACAACACTCTCACTAATGGTCCCGATCACACTACACATCACAATTAACACACAAACAATAAAGAACCCCAAACCCGTTAACCCCACTTAACCTAATAACATAAACAAGTTATCTAAAGACAATAAAACCCCTTTTCGCCAAACAGCATTATGAATACCCCATTACCCAGACTCCCCGGGGGGTAGGAGTCGCCACAATATGAATGGGTGTCAATGGAGAGAAAATAATTATTTTCTGGTCCCAGTCTTTATATGCCCTGGATTACACATATGTTGTTTGTGGATTTAAATGATCATTTTTCATGCCAAGAAAACTAAAAATGTTCGTGAAGAAGTTTGATAATTTTTGGTTTTATGTGAGGCCGCTTTTGAACTACAGCTCTTCGCTGCTCTCGACGCATATGATATACGTCACCACACCCGCCCCCGGAACTCGGCACAGAGATGGCGATCTCTCTGCCCCACTTCACCGCTTTTTCCAAGGGGAGGATAAAAGTATCGAAAGAGGTGAAAACCATTATAAGTCGGGGCACGTGCAGAGTTTCAGTTATGCCGATGGGAAGATTGTCGGTCTTCTCCACGCCAGTCGCAGGGAGCGTGACGTCACTCGTTGTGTTTTCTCTACAGCCTTTATCTGAACAATTGCACAATAAACGGTCGAACTCTTTGCATGAAAAATTATCCTTTAAATCCACAAACAACATATGTGTAATCCAGGGCATATAAAGACCGGGACCAGAAAATAATTATTTTCTCTCCATTGACACCCATTCATATTTTTCGATCTCATAGGTCCCATGAGCCCTACCGGAAGGGGCGTGACTTCGCCACTCTATAGAGTGGTGGAGAGGGATGACGTATGTTGGCAAACCCGGAAGTGAGCGTCGCCCTCGGTTCCCTTGACAAAAAAGCCAACGGGTTTTCCATTGGATTTTGGATTATTGCAGAAAAATCTTCAACTCCTCAAAAACGGAAAATAAATAAATAAATAAAAATAACCGTGCTCCAAAGAACGAAGTGTAAACCAATGCATTCTGAATGGGAGTGTTTCTCCGATTTTTCAATGCTACACAACGAAATGTAAACCCATGCAAATAAAGACTTCATGGTCATAATAATTTAAATATCATTAAGCTACTACTGAGTGTGTAGGGAGGTATTCTATTTTTTTCAACGGGGCTGAATCCAGTCACTTGACCGTCATGATTGCTATGGTGGTTGCTATCGACCGCCCCCTCTAATACTCGTGGCTATAAAAACCACGCGGCAAAGGAGCTGCCGTCAATTGGGTTGTTTTTGTCGTAAACTAGGGTCCGATGGTTGAAAAATAGACAGATATTCCAAGGTATCCTTAAAAGGCAGCTTGGATGTGTTTATTTTCTACATTTTAGACTTCTTCTGTAACTAATTTTTGAAAGCAAAACACCAAGCTCATTGATTTAACGAGGGAGGGTTATTTGAAACAATTTATTAAATAAATATTTGTGAGAGGTCATTCCTTCTCCTGATTTTACTTCCCTATTTATGTCTAGGGTAAACCCCTACAAGACGACTTTTACTCATTAGGGGTACGAGGGATAGGACTCCAGCGCGGGACCACCATTATAACACCATTAGAAATAAAAGAAAGAAGGCAAAATGATCATAAAAACAAAGAACCATGAGCATGGGACTAAAACAACTCGCTGGACCGGGTGTATGGGGAACCACGTGGGAGAAACGCTACCCCTGCTTCAGACATGGGTATGCCATACACACCCCACCTAGGGGGTGGCATCCACCCCGGCCTTACATCGCGAGCAGACAATACCAACAATACTGGCAGCAGATGATACACAACAAAACCAACACCAAACCATAACAACAACAACAAAATGCAACAATAAAACTAACAGTAAACAATAACGATATAAACAAAAATGCAACAATCACACAAACACTACACAATAACAATCACAGGAAAGAAATACAACCATGAAACGTGTCCCTAAATAATAATAATAATATCAGAAAGATATGAGGTACACAACGAATGGCAATCCCCCTCAACCCATCCCTAGATGACCACACACTAAAGATGTGAGGAGGAGTTAACTGGTCGGGTAACAATAAGCAATCACACGCATGGGGTATTCAGGGTAGGCCCGGGCACGGGAACAACTAAGAAACCACGGAATAGTCCTGAGCGTCATCACGGGCAGGTGGACGCAAGGCGCCACCTGAGCGCCTCATCTGATAAACGGGCAATCAAGGCCCCTGGAATCTCGCCCGTGTGTATCCCCGAGCTCCATCTAGTGGGACAGCGATATAAACAACAACATTTGCGTTCCCGGCGTCGGTTGCGTAGACGCGGGCATAGATATGGGAGCGGCTAAAAACAGTGAAGCGTACAGAAGCGAATACAGCCAGGGGCGCCCTCAAGCCTTAAGGGAACGGGCCGCAGCCCCTGGTACCGGAACGCAGATCCCTGGTCCCGGCGACGTGGGTGCATCAGGTGGGAGGGGGGTGGTGCCGTTGGCGGGGACGGGAATGGGGCAGCCCACCTGGAGAGGTTACTAGCACGTCACAGGCGGGGGGGGAGGGGGGTGTGGTGGTGGGGTTTCAGCATACGGTGGTGGAAACAGGATGCCGTGGCCGTGCACCTGGAGAGGCCACTAGCACTCACGGGTAGATGTCCGGCTCGGCGGGGACACAGTCGATGGCGGGGGTTGGGAGTGTGTAGGGGAGGTCGTACTCAAAGTCAAAGGTTGCAGGGTGAGGGAGGCCATACTCACAGTCAAAGTTTGCACAGGAAATACAGACCACTGTCAACAATTAATGATTGGTAAATGAATAATGAAATACTAAAGCAATAATAAATCAAATAGTAAATCAATAATCAGTAATAAGGCAAGAAGAAATCATTAACCAAATAGTAAATAGCAAAGCAATAAGAAATCAATAATCAAATAGTAAATCAATAATCAGTAATAAGGCAAGAAGAAATCATTAACCAAATAGTAAATAGCAAAGCAATAAGAAATCAATGATCAAATAGTAAATCAATAAGTAAATCCAAAAGGGCATACATATAGGTGTAACCATAAACAAAATAAGAATCAAAATCACAACAAATAACTCTAAATATATGTGACGCAAAGTCCTACAGTTTCAGCATGCATTGAAAGTCAACACCACAAAAATTATCAAATAACCACAACATGCTAGTGTTCACCATCTATCCTGTCCGACCATGGTTTTCCTGCACAGATATCTACACCACCGTTCGCTTTTATGGAAGGTAGCACAAAATCACTTAACATTGCCTGGAAAAAATGAAAAGTTCTACCACACTATCAATCCCAGCACAACCCGGCCCGTTCCCTTAAGGCTTGAGGGCGCCCCTGGCTGTATTCGCTTCCGTACGCTTCACTGTTTTTAGCCGCTCCCATATCTATGCTCGCGTCTACGCAACCGACGCCGGGAACGTAAATGTTGTTGTTTATATCGCTGTCCCACTAGATGGAGCTCGGGGATACACACGGGCGAGGTTCCAGGGGCCTTGATTGCCCGTTTATCAGATGAGGTCCTGAGCGCAGTTGAATAAAAGGGTCTAATGCTCAGGTGGCGCCTTGCGACCACCTGCCCGTGATGACGCTCAGGACTATTCCGTGGTTTCAATTGTTCCCGTGCCCCGAGCCTACCCTGGATACCCCATGCGTGTGATCGCTTATTATTACACGACCAGTCAACTCCTCATCACATCCTTAGTGTGTGGTCATCTGGGGATGGGTTGAGGGGGATTGCCATTCGTTATCTACCTCATATCTTTCTGATATTATCGCTATTATTTAGGGACACGTTTCATGGTTACATTTCTTTCCTGTGATCGTTAGTGTTTGTGTGATTGTTGCGTTTTTATATTGTTATTGTTTACTGTTCGTCTTATTGCTGCTTTTGCTGATGCTGTTATTGTTTGGAGTTTGTTTTATTGTTGCATTTGGTTGTTATTGTTATGGTTTGGTGTTGGTTTTGTTATGTGGCCAGCTTTGTTGTTGGTTGTTGTTTTTGGTATTTGTTTTGGTATTATTGTATGTTTGTGGTATGTTTTGTGTATTATCTGCTGCTAGTATTGTTGGTATTGTCTGCTCGCGATGTAAGGCCGGGGTGGATGCCACCCCCTAGGTGGGGTGTGTATGGCATGCCCATGTCTGAAGCATGGGTGGCGTTTCTCCCACGTGGTTCCCCATACACCCGGTTCAGCGAGCTGTTTTCGTCCCAGGCTCATGGTTGTTTGTTTTTATGGTCATTTGCCTTCTTTCTGTTATTTCTAATAATGTTATAATGGTAGTCCCGCGCTGGAGTCCTATCCCTCGTACCCCTAATGAGTAAAAGTCGTCTTGCGACGACTTGAGGGGGATATGTTGGGCAAAATAACCTGCTGAGTACATCACATGTACATTATAAATATAGCTAACTCCTACCCTAGCTTAATGAGCACATCACATGGCAGTCACCTTACAATATAGTCAACTTTTAACACATAACACATACATGAGAATATAGTCAGGTCAAGGCCGGAGCCGAAGGCCCCATTTCCCAGGCTGGCAGATGGTGGACACTCAGACAATGCACCAGTCATCCTCAAGAACGGGAGAGCCACATTAATTTATCACAACAGGAGACACTTTGAAGCTTTCCCCCGTTACCTGCCCATACCAAGAGCCTGAGAGCCACATTAAATTATCACACACAAGACAGTTCGGGGGGCACTCCCCGGTTTAATTTACCACACAGGAGACATTTTGAGAGCTCTTCCCCGTTAGGAGGAACCAAGAGATACCACTGCCCACACCAGGGCCTGAGAAGCCACATTTCGGGGGGGCACTCCCCGGTTTAATTTATCACACCGGAGACACGAGGAGCTCTCCCCCGTTAGGAGGCATACACAGCAGGGCCTGGGAGCCAAGGCCAAGCAAAAACACACAGAACCACACACACCTCAAACGCACACACCTCATCGAGAGGAGGATACAGAATAAAACTGTATCACACAGGGACTCTTCATCTTCTTCTGAAGCAGACCTTCCACGGAGGCGAAGCTCCGGACGAACCATCAGCGCTGATTAGGGACTAAGACATATTCGATTTCTCACGCTTTATGACTGTATAACCGTTGCCACTTTACTTAATAAATCCAAGGTCCTCGTGCCGACAGACTTTATTACGTCTCCGTCTCATTTTATCTGGTCCAGTAACTAGACAGACTGTTTTTCCCTTCAGTACCCCTTAACTCTTGAAGACGAGTTTCTGAAAATAATATAACTGTTTAACCATCCGTCAATTGTGGGAAGGCGTAATACAAATTGAGTTTGACCGTGGAACACACTAGTGTTAAATTCAATGATGGTTTAATGCTTTTTGACCATGGTAACTATTTAATGGTATTACAAACAACATTATCAAGTGATAAGAGCCCTTCCCGCTCCCCCCCCCCCCCACACACACACACACACACCCCACACCCCATGGTAATGGTCCAACCCGGTATCACGCAATTGCGTGCTCCTGCGCACGAACGTTAATCTATTGAAGCGTGATCCCGAGCACGATAGTCCGACTTTTTGCGTGTTACACAAAACGAAATGTAAACCAATGCATTCTGAATGGGAGTGTTCTAAGACAATTAACGTGCTCCACAAAACGGTACGAGAGAGAGAGAAAGAGAGAGCGGGAGGGACAGAGAGAGAGAGAGAGAGAGCGAGAGAGAGGCTTCAGAAAGGGTGTGCGCAGATAGTACAGTGCACCCTAGTTATGTTTATGCCAAAACCTATATATATAATTAGGCTGTGGAAATTGCAATAAGTTAAGAACACAACTTCGCACGTTGAGCACACAGCCGTGTGACTCGTTTATTTTGTAAAAAGGAAAACCGGAAAACAAAGCGTGCTGAAGGTAAACAAATCCAGCATGGTCTGTGACGTCATGAGACGCACGTAATCCTTAGGGACCGCGATCCCTGAACCACCAAGAACGTAAATGACATGCAGTAAACAACAACACAATTGAAAGAACAACACATAACGAAATACTGTAGGTGAATTATGTTACGGTCACTACAAGGCTATAATTATATTATTTAGCGTGTAATGAGACAATCTATAGCCAAATTGTCGAAGATGCCCGAGAATCTTCGGGGATATCAGCATGGGAAATCGGCGAATCAGACCCATGAAGGGGGGGGGGGGGGGGGGGGGCACGTTAGTTGAAGGGGGGGGGGGGGGGGGGGGGGACGACGGACGGACACGTTTGTTGAGGGGGGGGGAGACACGTTTGTAGGGGGGGGGCACGCTCGACAAGAGTTGGTTTTTATTGAACGCTCGACAACGAGAGTTGGTTTTTATTGAACGAGACTTCAACACGGAACAGCTGAACGAAACGATGGTCACGTCACTCTCGGTGACGGTGTCGACAATAATGAACACACGAACAATGTTAATAGAACAACACACAACCACATAAAATCCCGAACCCATTAACCCCACTTAATCCTAACAACAAAACAAGTTAACAAAAGCCCCATTTGTCAACCGAGAACCCCAATTCCCAGAATCCCCCGCGGCTCCGGAACACGGCGTAGCTTATATTAATCTTTATTATCTGAATGGGAAATGCAATATTTTAGGACAGATACACCATTAAACGCGTTTCTAATGACATTTCTAGCGAGAAATGTACATTTTCCTTACATAATCTTCAGTCAGTGAATGTGTATGATCTTTATTAATCTTTATTATCTGAATGAGAAATGCAATATTTTAGGACAGATACACCATTAAACGCGTTTCTAATGACTTTTCTAGCGAGAAATGTACATTTTCCTTACATAATCTTCAGTCAGTGAATGTGTATGATCTTTATTAATCTTTATTATCTGAATGGGAAATGCAATATTTTAGGACTGATTCACCGTTAAACGTGTTTCTAATAACATTTCTAGCGAGAAATATACTTTTTACTTGCATAATCTTCAGTCAGTGATTGTGTCTGATCTTTAGTTTTATAGTTATTAGGATTTGATCGGCTCGCTCGCATGTTTCAACGACGTCAGGTTGCTTTCGCTAAACTAGCAGCACACGTGCTTCCTGCGTTTGTGTTATTAAACTGTTACTTTATGTAACTTTTAATGATATCATCTTGTTAGAAACACGGATATCTGAGAGCCAACCCAGTCGCCAAAAGCATACGTTGACAGTGTACTTTTCGTGAACACTGGATTACGTCGCATTTCAACATAAAATAGCGTGTTATACACACACACACACACGCATGCACACGCACAGACACACACACAAAAGCACACGCAAGCACACACACGCACGCACAGACACACAGACACGCACACACACACACGCACAAACGCACACACGCACACGGTGCATTTCGCTGCTAAAACAACAACAAAAAAATATTCCCTCAAATATTATTACTTTCAAAACGTTGGCCAAAATGGCCAATAATCTCATTTTTTATTTGGGATGCTTCTAGGACATTTTGGGTGGATTTTGAACGGTATGTGGGGGGCACGTTTTTTGCAGGACCTGGCAACCCTGCGCTGTTGCCCGAGATCTGGATCCACCCCGGCTTGGTGCCGTCTCCTTTTGACCTTTTGACCCCAGACTTCTGTGGGAATAGCTGAATCAATTCATTAGTGAATCAGAAGCATTTAAATATCTTCCCGGTGGCGTAAGAGGACGAACAAGGTGTCCTTCAACATCTACGCTTCCAGGAGATTGCAACGGTGCCACACATGAGCATATTCGAACATGTTTAATGGTAGTAATTAGCTGTCGAAATTGGAGGCCTTAATCAATACTGAGCAGCTATTGATTTGCTTCCCGATAAAGATTTGTCACAAATGACATGTTATTTAACATCTACACGTTGAGCTGAGTCCAATGACACCAAGAACGACACTCTAGCTAATGGTAACATGTATTTTACATGGTACACCTAGGTCTAGGACATGATCTCGGTGTAGCAAGAGGCCGAGCTTGATCTCATTGGACTCAGCTTAATGTGTAGATGCTAATTAACATGTAATTTGTCAAAAATCTCCATCGGGAAGCAAATCTATAGCTGGTCATTATTGATAAAGGCCTCCAAAATCGACAGCTAATTACTACCCCGAAACATATTCAAATATGATCATGTGTGGCACTGTTGCAATCGTCTCGAAACGTAGATGTCAAAGGACACCTTGTTTGCTCTGTTGCACCACCGGGAAGATATTTTCATACTTCTAATGGATTGATTCATATTTTAAGGTTCTCGGAGTGGGACTTTAAGTGGCTGCAGCAGAAGTGTTGAGACGAAAGATGATATCAAGAGATTTATAGAATATTCCCATTCACATTATGATTCTTCGTCGTAACATCCGACCAAACATCCTTTACATTCACAGAGCGAAGATTATGAAAGTCCAGGCTCAGCAAGTGCTCCATCTCGTTGCACCTGCACCCAGCGGCTCGCTTGCAAGATTTTGGCCTGAAGTTCTTCCCAGACATACACCCTAGCCATCCAACATGCATATCTGAGAATCAGGCCTCTCTTTAATAATGACAAAAAGTTATGAGAGAAACACACATTAACTTTTTGTTATCTCATAAGCGGCGTGGTGCTCCTTATGACCTTTTGACCCCCGACTTCAAAAACGTGGCCACAGGCCAGCTGTGTCTACACACCTTTAGCCACAAATGTACACCTCCATCCCACAAAAAATGGGGACTAGAAACTAACCTCTGTCTTATGTTTACACATAAGACAGGGGGCCCTTCCTGCCCCGGTCAGACCCCGAGGGCAGGCCCCCCCTTCCTGCCCTCGGGGTCCGACCGGGCCAAGTTTCGGTGCGGAGGTCCCAGTTAGGCCCTAGAAAAACGTATTAAAATGTCAGGGCGGTAGGACCTTCCTATCTCAAAAACTGTTTTTCCACCACATTCTGAACCATTAGGTCTTGCAGGTAACACTTCTGAGGGGCTTTGTCCAAATGACACTCCATTTGGGAAAACTTTTTTTCTCTAAGGGCTAGAACTCCAAATCTCGGATATGTCGTACACGGGGCCCCGGGAAATGTGTGTAAACATTTTAGCATCCCTAGCTATCTCGAAAAGGTCGGCAGAGGGGCGTGACCTCCAACAGTACAGTAAATGTACATAAGACAGAGGTTAGTTTCTAGTCCCCATTTTTTGTGGGATGGAGGTGTACATTTGTGGCTAAAGGTGTGTAGACACAGCTGGCCTGTGGCCACGTTTTTGAAGTCGGGGGTCAAAAGGTCAAAAGGAGCCGGCACCACGCCGCTTATGAGATAACAAAAAGTTAATGTGTGTTTCTCTCATAACTTTTTGTCACTATTAAAGAGAGGCCTGATTCTAAGATATGCATGTTGGATGGCTAGGGTGTTGGTCTGGGAAGAACTTCAGGCCAAAATCTTGCAAGCGAGCCGCATGGGTGCAGGTGCAACGAGATGGAGCACTTGCTGAGCCTGGACTTTCATAATCTTCGCTCTGTGAATGTAAAGGATGTTTGGTCGGATGTTAGGACGAAGAATCATAATGTGAATGGGAATATTCTATAAATCTCTTGATATCATCTTTCGTCTCAACACTTCTGTTGCAGCCACTTAAAGTCTCACTCCGAGAACCTTAAAATATGAATCAATCCATTAGAAGTATGAAAATATCTTCCCGGTGGTGCAACAGAGCAAACAAGGTGTCCTTTGACATCTACGTTTCGAGACGATTGCAACAGTGCCACACATGATCATATTTAAATATGTTTCGGGGTAGTAATTAGCTGTCGATTTTGGAGGCCTTTATCAATAATGACCAGCTATAGATTTGCTTCCCGATGGAGATTTTTGACAAATTACATGTTAATTAGCATCTACACGTTAAGCTGAGTCCAATGAGATCAAGCTCGGCCTCTTGCTACACCGAGATCATGTCCTAGACCTAGGTGTACCATGTAAAATACATGTTACCATTAGCTAGAGTGTCGTTCTTGGTGTCATTGGACTCAGCTCAACGTGTAGATGCTAAATAACATGTCATTTGTGACAAATCTTTATCGGGAAGCAAATCAATAGCTGCTCAGTATTGATTAAGGCCTCCAATTTCGACAGCTAATTACTACCATTAAACATGTTCGAATATGCTCAGGTGTGGCACCGTTGCAATCTCCTGGAAGCGTAGATGTTGAAGGACACCTTGTTCGTCCTCTTACGCCACCGGGAAGATATTTACATGCTTCTGATTGACTAATGAATTGATTCAGCTATTCCCCCAGAAGTCTGGGGTCAAAAGGTCAAAAGGAGACGGCACCACGCCGGGGTGGATCCAGATCTCGGGCAACAGCGCAGGGTTGCCAGGCCCTGCAAAAAACGTGCCCCCCACATACCGTTCAAAATCCATCCAAAATGTCCTAGAAGCATCCCAAATAAAAAATGATATTATTGGCCATTTTGGCCAACGTTTTGAAAGTAATAATATTTGAGGGAATATTTTTTTGTTGTTGTTTTAGCAGCGAAATGCACCGTGTGCGTGTGTGTGTGTGTGTGTCTGTGTCTGTGTGTCTGTGCGTGCGTGTGTGTGCTTGTGTGTGCTTGTGTGTGTGTGTCTGTGCGTGTGCGTGCGTGTGTGTGTGTGTATAACACGCTATTTTATGTTGAAATGCGACGTAATCCAGTGTTCACGAAAAGTACACTGTCAACGTATGCTTTTGGCGACTGGCAGGGGTTGACACTAACGGTTGCCCGCTTGCCCGGGGCAAGTAAAAAAAATGTTTGGGCAAGTTGAGATTTTTTCTGGTTGCCCGAACGGGCAAGTGGATTTTGGGTGGATGTTAATATAAAAGCTATTTATTCAAATGTTTTTAGAAACTGCAGAACAACCTTTTGTTCCGCAAAACCACACAAAATAGAAGTATTTGCAATTGATCAGCGCACTGTCTTCTCTTCTCTCGGAAAGCGAGTTAACAGACACGCATCGCTTCAGTGCGAATATAGCCCCGCCTTCTGTCACTCACTCGCAGTGCGGTCTCTGGCAGTGATTTGCTAAAGGTTAGCCATCACAGCTAGCATCTCAAGTGCAGCACCTCCGCGAACGGTTTAGGTAGAAGTTAAATGGAGTAGTGATGGAGGAGTGCAGTTTGGAAGTACTTTGGATTGAGGCAAATTATCAAGGAAAGTCAAGAACACGGTTTTGTGTTTCATAACTGTGCACATGCGCACAGCAATAGCGATCTTTTTCACGAAATTGTACCCTCACAAACTACTGTATATATTACATGAAAGCTGAGCCTCCACTTATTCCAACAGTCCAAACCATATCATTCTGTGACTAAAACTCGCAAATAACAACTTAAGAAGAAACGTCCCCTTTTCTTTTAACAACCAAAAATGAAGTATGTGATTTTTGTCCACAAAGTTGATTCTGATCGAATAAAACCACCATAAACCGATTATCCAGTATCTGGGCCAAATTTTGCAACTTAACATGGTGTTTTCAATCAATTAATAAGAGAAGGTTTCTTAGGAAATATGTAAATTGCCTTCAATCAGAAAACATATTCTTCAGCTCAATCTAGTGGCCATATATTTATTTACGAGTGTTTGGCTTGGTGCATTCGATTGCCCTGAACTTTAAATAGAGGTGTCAAGTGTCAAAATTGTAAGATATCTACCTTATTTGTGTCTCATATTAAGACAGCGCTCCCAACTGATAACGACCCACTGATACTGATAATTATTTCAGGTGGAAATGTTATCTTCCACTTATGCTGTGTTACATGGCTTTAATCACTTTAACCAAGTATTATCCCCATTGAATATTTCACTTGCACAACAATCTTTCTTTTGGCCCAAAGATGACATTATCGCCCTTGCAGTTGTGGAGATATAATCTCTTTACTTTGGGTAGGTTCTTTCCTGAAAAAAACGTTTCCCCTGATATCGAAAATAGTATAGAATATCGATCTTTTTCCAGGAATAGTGTTGAAGTTAGAAAATCCAGTATCGTGACTGACAACCCTACTAGAAATGCGATTGTGATTATTCAGTTAGAGCTACAAGAAACTTGAAAGTTAAAAAAGACATATCTTTGCTACTACCTCTGACATTTAGTTATGTACATTTGCATCAAATCATGCAGGTCTACATATAACTTGGCGATAGCTTTAATAGGTTGCAACTGTGGACTGAAATCACTTCATGGCACGATGTGACCGCTCGATAAATAAGTAAACAAAGAGAAGTTTGTTATTTTTTAAACACATGTGTGGAAGCTAACATTCAGCTTCAGTCTGAGCTAGGATGATTTTTCTGAGCCCCCCCAAAACCAGGCCGGGTGCCTGGCAAAAAGAGGCCCGTTCACGATTCTGATTATAATTTGGGCAAGTGAACATTACATTCGGGCAAGTTGAACCTGACCTGTACTTGCCCGATGGGCAAGTGCTTTTGAAACCTTAGTGTCAACCCCTGGACTGGGTTGGCTCTCAGATATACGTGTTTCTAACAAGATGATATCATTAAAAGTTACATAAAGTAACAGTTTAATAACACAAACGCAGGAAGCACGTGTGCTGCAAGTTTAGCGAAAGCAACCTGACGTCGTTGAAACATGCGAGCGAGCCGATCAAATCCTAATAACTATAAAACTAACAATCAGACACAATCACTGACTGAAGATTATGCAAGTAAAAAGTATATTTCTCGCTAGAAATGTTATTAGAAACACGTTTAACGGTGAATCGGTCCTAAAATATTGCATTTCCCATTCAGATAATAAAGATTAATAAAGATCATACACATTCACTGACTGAAGATTATGTAAGGAAAATGTACATTTCTCGCTAGAAAAGTCATTAGAAACGCGTTTAATGGTGTATCTGTCCTAAAATATTGCATTTCCCATTCAGATAATAAAGATTAATAAAGATCATACACATTCACTGACTGAAGATTATGTAAGGAAAATGTACATTTCTCGCTAGAAATGTCATTAGAAACGCGTTTAATTGTGTATCTGTCCTAAAATATTGCATTTCCCATTCAGATAATAAAGATTAATATAAGCTACGCCGTGTTCCGGAGCCGCGGGGGATTCTGGGAATTGGGGTTCTCGGTTGACAAATGGGGCTTTTGTTAACTTGTTTTGTTGTTAGTGTTACGTATTTTAGGAACACAAGCTGTATTTCCCTCACTTAACCAATAGGGGGTAGGACCAAATATATAAGCCGTAAATACTACACATAGCCACAAGGGAAAGCAGGACATTACTGAAGGCTGCAATAGATACTTTAGCCACAGAGGGCAGCATCACAGACCAGGCGAGGAAAACCGAGGATTACGTCACACCGGTTCCTCTCCAAGTCTTCCGGTCCTCGCTGAGTCCATAAAGAAGCCCACCTGGCCATGAAAACATTAGAACACTCCCGGCAGCGATTAGACATACGTGGGTTTGTGGCTAGGATCAGCTAGGAGAACACTCTCGCACGTGCTTAGAACACATCTTCAATCTCTCTTTACTTCAGAGCATCAGTTTACCATACCGAAAATACTTTATACAAATAAAGTCTCTTTAAAGCTATTCCTTTGGATTCGACCCCTCTTTCCATGAAGAACATTGCAATTTGGTGACGCCCTGACGTGATTGGAAAGTTCCGGACCGAGACTTGCGACCGCGAGGCCGTCGGGAGCAGTGCAAGCTACTTACAGGCGCCACAAGAAAGGTAAACAGAACCTGTTGTCAATGACTAAACTCTGTATAGTTAGATTAGTAACATAAGGTGAATAGCTTGTACTGCCTTCGACTGGTTGCGGGGACGTGTAATCTCGGACTGGTTTAAATTCATACAGCCGGTTAGACGAACGGCCTAGGATACGCTAACAGATTGAAATTGAATAACGAGCTCACGAAGTAAAGGGCTGGGAGTGTGTTTTATATGGGTTTGTCGATAGACTGTATCCAATCCTGATTAGATCTAAATGTTTGTACCAACGTGGGAGACATACTACCTGTGGTTAAGTGTTATTTATTTGGTGATAAGCTTCGAGTTCAGCCGGGCCACCATAAGGTATATTTATTACCGACCATAAACTTCTAAACTCTTACGGCGGAGCGAGGAAAGGTCAGGTTTTTAACGTTAATCTAGCTTAGTTGCATATTGAACCGGAGGCTTGGCCGTCGTTAGCCAAGGAGTTCAAATCTAATTGATTACTCACAGCCCGGTTCATGTAACATCTAATGTGCAATTTTGGTTAGTATAGAACGCAGCCGTAGAGGTAGACTTACGCAGTACAACCCATCTGCTATCAAGTGCCTCGCTAACCCGCCGTGGGGACAAACTTGCAGAAATCTCATACTTCTTATAGAGATCCAAAACTAGTTTGTTTCTGCAGCATTTTGGATGTACCACGTGGTGTACATTAAAGGGACAACGCTTCTTGGAAACGTGCGTTTCCTTTGTTCGTACCTCCAGTCTTTGTAGTCAGAGCCCTTTTTGAAACAAACGCCATTGCTCAAGAGCAACAGGGGGCCTCAACTTAAGTGTTACATCCTCTCTCTCTCTCACCTTGTCTCTCTCTCTCACCTTCTCTCTCTCTCTCTCTCTCTCTCTCTCTCTCTCTCTTGCAAGTCAGTAGGGTCTGAATGGTCAGTCTTTTGTTAAGACTGCATGACCTCTGACCTGGACAATAGCAGATCTCGCTCCCTCTCTCTCTAGAGATATGTTCTATCTCTCTCCAAGCACACTTATTGAAGGCAACAAGTGTCATTTTTGACCTGGGTGTTTTGATAAGGCCCCCCGGTGTGCTCTGTCTGTCTGTCTCTAGAAATATGTTCTCTCTCCATAAAAATATTCCCTTAAAAATCCATCTGTTTCAAATGATAACAATGTTTTTGCAGTTACTTATTCAGCCAATGGTGTATAATTGTCACATTTCACTAGTCAATAGCTGGAAATATTATATTGTATATTTCATTCCAATATTTGAGGTATTTAGTTTGATTTTGATTTAAATATCAATATCTAGTTCATAACTACAGTTTCCGCACGCTCATTAAGTGCCCTCATCCTCATCCTCTACAAATCAATAAATCCATGGCAATAAGTTGAAAACCATCGGTAAAGCAATAGTTTCTGACGCATAATATTTTGGCTGTAGTTTTGTAACTAATAGAATTCAACATCTATGGGAGAACAATATTTATGTATACATGTGATAAATCTGTAAATCCACTTTGTTTGTACAGACATATTGCTTTTGGGCAACCAGGAAGGTTGTTCCACAGTTTCAATATGGAATATTGAAAAGTAATTAACGTTGTACAATCTTGTAACTCCCAATTCCTCGCTCTTTCTCTCTGTCTGCCTGCCTGCCTAAAGATAGGCCCTCCCTCACCCCTTAAATTCCTTCCCCATCCTTTAGTCTCTATCCCCCACCCCCCCTCATAAAGACCCCCCCTCATAAAGACCCCCCCCCCTCTTCCCCAGAGAATAGAATGAACCCCCACCCTTCCCACATCACCTCTCTCTATCTCTCTCTCTCTGTCGCTATTTTTAACAATGATAACTTCTATTTGTAGTTCCCCTTATCATCCAAGGATCTCATAGGGCTATCTGTGTACATATAAATGTACACAAAGCGCAGAAACAGAGTGTATTAAGAACACAAATTGCGGTTAAGTGGTACCTTATGCTATAAGGTACCACAGTTTTCAGCCGGACAGATAGAACTCAGAGAAGTTTCTGTAGTCGGCTGATACGTATGTAGTATGCACCGCAGCCATATTTGTAGTTCTTGGTAGTGCCCCCTACTCGTTAACACGAGATTATTCCCAATTACATCTCAACATCTCCAAATATACCACAAATATATAACTATTATAAATCCCAACTAGACGACCCCCAGCTTTCCAAGTAGCCGATCTCTTGCATTTGTACTAAATTTTTTCTCTTTTCTCGTCAGGCCTTGGCAACCCGAGCAGTAATGGATGCCCGACATTCATCATTTTTAATCGTTAACATTACTACAAATATTCTCTTTTCTAATCAGGGAGTGGCAACACAACGATCAGTTGCCCACAATCATCATTTTACTTCTGTGCATAAAATATTAATTCTCTTTTCTCTTTAGGAGGTGGCAACACAAGCATTATAGTTGCCAAACACTCATCTTTTTACTTCTCTGCATTGATCTTAATTCTTTCTCGCTCCAGGCAATGGCAGTATAAGAACGAATGCCAAACACTGACAGTAATTATTTTTTTTCAGGTTGCTGAGCCCTTCTGTCTATTCAACATGCGTTTTGTGTAGCAAGACAGGTAGAGAACCAGGCTGGTTCAAATAGACACGGGGTTCAACTGCTAGAATAATATGTTGAATTAATAAATGGTGCGCATGGTTTTAAACGGTGCCCAAGGAGGGAGTTAGCTCAACTGCGGTAGACACAATTACAATACGTTTTTTGCGAATATTAAATCTACATGGGTTAAATTCTGCTATAATCAGCTACTACATACGAATAAACACTGCGTGAAATGTTCAAAGGTCAACTATTGCCTCCATTGGAGCGATTGCAAAAGATATAATATCGTACCACAATATGCATGCATTATCTTGTATTCAACAATTAGGAAAGCCGGATTCCAGAACCGAAAGAAGTCCTACAAAAGGGCACCGACCCAGGGGTCTTGCATCAACCAGATCCCTGTACGGCAGTTACACAGTGATCTTAAAATAGAAATAATTATCTAGACTCCACATCATGAACGGTTAGCCTTTAAAGTTGTCCATAGCGTGCATACCGCTCGTCCACAGAAGTCCGGGGTTATCCAGGCCTGGGGATTCTTATTAGAAGAGTTCTGGGATAACCTCCAATAGAGGAGTCCCCCCCAATAGAGGTTCCTGAGGACAAGCGGTAGAAATGCATAGTTCAACAGACCTGACGAGGTCCAAAATACCAAAATAAGAAAGAATACAATATATATTTCATTGCAAACTATGAAAATAATAAAAGTCTTCACGTAATCTATGGTTAATAATTGGCAATATTTACAATTAAATTACATAAGTAATAAAAAGTAATCCGTAATTCATAATTTTGATTAACAATATACGTGTTACGTTTTTCTTTACACGCCAAGACAGTGGATACTCGATTATTACAATATATCACAACCAGTTTAATGGTCAACCAAAACGCACAGCCGTACGTAACCCCGACTGTCCCCAACTGACAACGTTACGGTAACAACAGAAGTATGATGCCTAATATTGAAATGGAGATTTTTAATATTAAGATATTTTGATAATGTTAAATTTAAGTTTTGTATGTTTGTATTTTCCCATGTGGTCTTGTCACCCTGTTATTCTGCAGGGTCGTTCAAAATCCTTTGAGGTTAGTGGAAATCAGTTCTCACTCTGTTCCTCTGTTGTCCAGTGTTGGTTTGGGCCCGTTATCCTTGATCCCCAGTGAAGCGCAGAGACGCAAGTGATAAGGAACGGCCAACCCCATATTTATGACATCTTAAGGAATGATGACTTAGATGCCCATATGGTTAACAAAGGCTTTTGGTTTGTTGTGAGGCAGCTGTCCTCAGCAACACTTCTGAATGTGTAAGAACTCCTGGCCACTCAGCGGACCTTTCTGCGGACCCTTTAGAAAATGAAGAGCTCCGCAGGAAGAAATCCCATCTGAAGTCTCAAATTGTTAAATAATATGCTTATTTTTAGGTCTGTTGATGCATGTTATGATTATTCTTCGTTCGTGCTTTTCTTAAGAATGTGTATATAGAGATAAAAATAAAATGAAAATAAAAATATAGAATGAAAACAAAGGGTGGATTCATATACCATGTGTGAATGTCCTCTTGTGTGTGTCAGAGCCACCAAAATAATGGAGGTTACTCGACTGTTGCATACACGAGGGGATATTGAAAACATATCACATATAAAACTAAGATAATTAGAAAATGGTTCATTATAATTAACTTGTAATAACATTTGCTTCACCCAATAACTTCTGAATTTTTCTTTTAGGTTCAGTTTTTGTTTTGTTTTAGAATATCACCCTATATTTAATGCCCAGATGTGCATAATTCAGATGACTCTTATTCTACCTAGTTTAGATCGATTTGATGTTGACCAACAAAAAACTAGATAATTATAATAATAAATACTGTTCATGTAATGGTATAGTTTGGTCTGGGACCTGCGTAGCTAAAAAAAAGCTGTTTTGGAAATAGTAATGGACGTGTCCGGGACATGTATAGCTATAAATAAGTAAAGATAAAACTGCGTTTTACTTTACTTCACTTTGCTAAGACATATGCACGTTTGATGTGGTATGCAAAAGGCAGAGAATAAGGCGTATACACGTTTGATGTGGTATGCAATGTACATAGGAGTGAATCTCTCTAAAAGATCCTATCGTGAAACCCCCCCCAACCCTGTCCTCTCAGGTCCAGTCGTCAGACCCCCCCCCCCTCTCCCCATCCTTTTGTATTTGTTAAAATGGTGAATGTCTCGAAGTTAAGCCGAGACCACCATAAGGTATATGGTGAATGTACCGAAGTTAAGCCGGGCCACCATAAGGTATTATTTATTTATTCTCTCTCTCTCGCTCTCTCTCGCTCTCTCTCTCTCTCTCTCTCGCTCAAGTGTGGACAACATCAAATGCGAGCAATAGGTAGAATAAATGAAGATTAGGTTATCCAATATACATAGTTAGTGTAGGACGATCAGGTAGTATGATGAAGGTAACTGTTATTGTGAGATACGGTTAACACAGAACTGATATTGAACATGCACATTTTAACATTGTTATTTCCCTTTTACATCTTTTTGGTTATAGAAACTTGATTGCACTACGGTGTTGTTAGCTTTGGTTGTCATTCAATGCGCATGGCTGAAGCATGCGCAAGGAGGGATGTAGTGTGCAATTAAATCAAAGTAGATACTGTAAAACAATTAAAATTAGAATTCATGGAAATATGTTTTTGAACAACTAACTGCTGTATATGAGTTTGTATTTCTGCAATAGAAACAAAAGTTGTATTCCCAGATCACAGACCAGAAGCCGTCCGATCCAGAGGACCCTTCACCAACGTCGGCGACACCTGGCGAGTGGATCTGGGTGAAAAAACACCATCGAAAGAACCTAGAAGACCGGTGGGAGGGGCCATACAAGGTACTCTTGGCCACACCCTTTTCTGTTTCTGTAGAGGACCGACGCGGGGCCCAGTGGCACCACCTGAGCCGGTGCCGCAAAGCAGATACTCCTGGCAGATCGTGGACTGAGACCCTGACCGACCTAGCTGCACTCCAAGCCAAGGACAAACACTCCTCATCCGAAGACGATGGGCTACAGCGTGCCCTTGGAAAATTACCTGGTAGGATTCCTTCTGGTAGTCCTGTTCCAAGAAGGAGCGGGAGACAACATCGCTAGGTACCCACCGCCTAAACCACCAACAACAACAGGATGGACCGGGTCTACCAGGCAGAAAAGTACATGTGCCACCAGATGGGTCCGTGGCCAGGGCATTGGCTGGACTACAATCCCTCAAGTTGGAGTTGGCCGAGAACTCCGGTATTGGTGACCCAATAGCTGGATGGATGGAGAACCTGTTTGGTAGGTGGAGAGGTATGATCCAGTCAGTACTCATCGCGGGAATAATGGCAGTAGCCGTGTTAATTGTTGTCAGCTGCTGTTGTATTCCCTGCGCACGAGGGCTACTGAATCGGCTGATCACCACAGCAGTGGGCGCTACAGAAGTGCCAGGCGACATTCATGCTTACGTAGGAATCAGATATAATCAGTTGAACTTGAATGAGATACCACCTGAGGAACCCGAACCTATCCAGTTACAATATATAGAATAAAATGCCACCATTTGTAGCACCTGTGTCTAAGATAATCAATATCCTGGATTTACTTGAATAATTAATTATTGAACCACCAAGACGAGTTGTGTTTGTTATTATATAGTATTGTTTGGTTGTGAGTACAACCCGTTATTTCTGAATCGCTGCATTGATAATGGTACTGTTGATCTTCCTTGAGACGATTGTTTTACAGGCCACCTGTTGCTGACACGACGACGGAGAACCTGTTTGGAGGCTCCCATGATGTAGGAGTAACCTCTCTGAGATGAGCCCTTGACAAGGAGGGACGAGTCTTGGGTTCATGAATTACAGACCCGACGGCGACAGAAAAAACAATGACTACAATAATAACATCGCCCAAAACCACCCACATGAACCGGCGCACCAATACATGAAGATCACCTGAACCCCCCAAATCCATGCCCAAACCACCCACATGAACCGGCGCACCAATACACGAAGATCACCTAAACCCCCCAAATCCATGCTAGCCTATCAATCATTTTGAAATTTTAAAATTGTATTATGACCTCCAATTTTTACGTTACTTTTGCACCTGTTGAATATTTTATGACCTTGTTGCACATAACCAAAAAGTATTAGCTCAGGACTTCTATGGATAATTTTGTTTGTGTGCTTTTTGGCCATGTGATTGTATGATAACAAGATTTATGTTCATTGTTGTATTGTTAAATAATGACCTGTATTTCCAATAAGACCCACAAGGTGAATGCCGTCTCAGTATTATGGGGACGCGTAGAGGTTTTTCCCTCTCTTCAAGAGGTCTTTCCACGACGGTTGATGGTGTTGATGATTGATCCTACTTTGACTATGTTTTCGGTGTGGTAAATGGTGTTTATGATTTAAAATATTATTGTATGGTCATCTAAGATGACCAAGGAGGGACTGTTACGTATTTTAGGAACACAAGCTGTATTTCCCTCACTTAACCAATAGGGGGTAGGACCAAATATATAAGCCGTAAATACTACACATAGCCACAAGAGAAAGCAGGACATTACTGAAGGCTGCAATAGATACTTTAGCCACAGAGGGCAGCATCACAGACCAGGCGAGGAAAACCGAAGATTACGTCACACCGGTTCCTCTCCAAGTCTTCCGGTCCTCGCTGAGTCCATAAAGAAGCCCACCTGGCCATGAAAACATTAGAACTCTCCCGGCAGCGATTAGACATACGTGGGTTTGTGGCTAGGATCAGCTAGGAGAACACTCTCGCACGTGCTTAGAACACATCTTCAATCTCTCTTTACTTCAGAGCATCAGTTTACCATACCGAAAATACTTTATACAAATAAAGTCTCTTTAAAGCTATTCCTTTGGATTCGACCCCTCTTTCCATGAAGAACATTGCATTAGGATTAAGTGGGGTTAATGGGTTCGGGATTTTATGTGGTTGTGTGTTGTTCTATTAACATTGTTCGTGTGTTCATTATTGTCGACACCGTCACCGAGAGTGACGTGACCATCGTTTCGTGCAGCTGTTCCGTGTTGAAGTCTCGTTCAATAAAAACCAACTCTCGTTGTCGAGCGTTCAATAAAAACAAACTCTCGTTGTCGAGCGTGCCCCCCCCCTACAAACGTGTCCCCCCCCCCCCTCAACAAACGTGTCCCCCCCCCCCCCCCCCCCCCCTTCAACTAACGTGTCGTCCCCCCCCCCCCCCCCCCCCTTCATGGGTCTGATTCGCCGATTTCCCATGCTGATATCCCCGAAGATTCTCGGGCATCTTCGACAATTTGGCTATAGATTGTCTCATTACACGCTAAATAATATAATTATAGCCTTGTAGTGACCGTAACATAATTCACCTACAGTATTTCGTTATGTGTTGTTCTTTCAATTGTGTTGTTGTTTACTGCATGTCATTTACGTTCTTGGTGGTTCAGGGATCGCGGTCCCTAAGGATTACGTGCGTCTCATGACGTCACAGACCATGCTGGATTTGTTTACCTTCAGCACGCTTTGTTTTCCGGTTTTCTTTTTTACAAAATAAACGAGTCACACGGCTGTGTGCTCAACGTGCGAAGTTGTGTTCTTAACTTATTGCAATTTCCACAGCCTAATTATATATATAGGTTTTGGCATAAACATAACTAGGGTGCACTGTACTATCTGCGCACACCCTTTCTGAAGCCTCTCTCTCGCTCTCTGTCCCTCCCGCTCTCTCTTTCTCTCTCTCTCGTACCGTTTTGTGGAGCACGTTAATTGTCTTAGAACACTCCCATTCAGAATGAATTGGTTTACATTTCGTTTTGTGTAACACGCAAAAAGTCGGACTATCGTGCTCGGGAACACGCTTCAATAGATTAACGTTCGTGCGCAGGAGCACGCAATTGCGTGATACCGGGTTGAATGGTCAGAGTCAGAGAGATCATTGAGAAAGTTGTGGATATGAAGTTGTGGATATGGAGGAATGGGAAATGTAGTCATACAGAATATGCAGGCATACTCACCAAGACTTGCAGTCGATTCAATTCCTTCGAGCTGGACTTCCTCACTCACTGGGTTCACGGAATCTGCAGAGACCAATATTTTTTGGGTTATCTATAGTATCAGGCTTCATACATTTTAGTCTGGAAATCCCCCAAAAATCAACCATACATCTGTCAAAGAGGGATAACACCATATTTCTACCCGCTGGCATTTCGTGAATTATTATTTAACCATGACAACAGTGCAGTAAACAACAACCTGATGCACGTCTGGGTGATTTCTGACGTTTCTGAAGTCGGCTCGTGACCACTTTCTTTTTTTTGACTGCACTCTTCTTTCTCCTCTTCTTTTTTGGAGGAAAGTGGGAGTCTCCCATTGCTGCCTACATGACAATAACAGCAACATTTTCAGATACAATATCAGACTGTAAAGTTATACTTTACATTGGATTACTCAAACAACAGCAATGGTAAAGTTCATACAAATGGAAGTAAGCTGATGAAATTGGTCTCACCCGGGCCTCAAGGAGTAGCGCATTACTGATTTCAGAAGCCATATGGTCCCTGATCTCAACGGCATCAGAACAAACCTTCTGGTTTTTGAACATCGCTGGACAATTGACACACAATACAGATAAAATACAGGTGTGTGTGTGTGTGTGTGTGTGTGTGTGTGTGTGTGTGTGTGTGTGTGTGTGTGTGTGTGTGTGTGTGTGTGTGTGTCTGTGAGTGTGAGAAAGAGAGAGAAAGTGTGAGAGAGAGAGCGAGAGAGAGAATGGCTCTTAAAAGTGCCTTTGTTTGTCTTTTTTGGAAAGCTATCTTGTAAATAATCTGTAACAAAGACAAAAAAACATAATTAGAATGATTTCTACATTCATTAACAAAAATTAGATGTATGATAGTGATTACTAGTTACATCTTAGTTAAAAAAAAATGCAGGGAATAAATAAAATAATCGAATCACCATTATTGTAATCGTCCGACCAACAAATTGCTCAATAACCATTCTTGTTATATTCTACACAAGAATGACTGAAGCACATGGGTGCACTTCCCAAAGGAGGAATGCCATTAAACCAGTGACAACACTGTGGTTGAGAAAGCTCTCTGGCCACACCAACATGCATTGCTCTTTGGTGTTGCAATCAACCAGGACTGTGCGTCTCCCTTTAGTGTTTATAATATAAATAGGACTCTTGACAAAATCTCACAGATTGGTGCTCGGATTCTGTTGTCAAATCTCTTTCAAAGTTTAGTTATACTACTCCGTGAATCAATGTGTCGATGAGATGTAGGCTACAACGAGGGCTGTACAGTATGGACTACAATTTATATCAAGGTATGATTTGAGGCATAGACGATAACGGTATTATAACACGGTATGTTTTTTTTATCTTCTAATTTCTATATAAATGCTTCTGAGGGGGTATTAGCCAATCAGCGTTCACTCCCTGAGTGTCTCAGGTACTCTTTGCAAGGTTCATGACTGCGTCGAAGCGTCTGCGTGGTCACGGAGTTATAGATTCACAGAAGAATAACAGAACGTCACCTCCCGAGATCCGACCCAAAGGATGAGGAACGCGGAACTAGTACCGACCGAATGGCTCCTAGGCTACTATGTGCGTGCGTGATTCGTGTAAAATCCAGGCCACTATTCCACTTCACTTATCCCTAATGCATGCACTCCATCCCTAATGTACATGGCGCTCATGTAATACCCTACACATCTGGTATTTGCACAAACACAGAGGAACGCGACGCATTGCGCACATAGTTCAACTATAATGCTGGCTGTCTAAAAATCGGCACTTGTTTTGATAACCCTAGCTAAATTAACTAATCAGAGATAATGGCTCTAGCTAACACGAGAAAAGTCTGAGACAACGTTTATATAACAATGCATATTAAACGCATATTAAACATGCAGGAAATAGGCTACATACCTGTTGAAAGTGATCCTGCAATGACTGGAAAAGGCGCAATTCTGGGATGTAGCCTGTGTGACGAAGCTATGACGCGCAGCCACAATGTCAACCGAATCGCCCGAATATTAATTAATGACTTGGTCATCTCTGCACTTGTTGGCTATGTGTTTTTTGTGTATCGCTGACCAGTTTCAATAAAACAGCAATGGTTTGCAAGAGTATTTTGAGTTTGTTTGCATAATAAAAATAAGACATAGGCCTAGGCTACATTTTATGAGGCAATATCAGTTTAACATTTAACATTGTAGGCCTAACCGAAGTCGATAGGAAGGGTTTGTGAATGGACAAGCAACAAAATAGTTATTTTTTGGATATTTAAATTGGTTTTGGGGCCAATCATACGATTTCGGTTTACACCAAAAGTCCTCTAACAAAAAAAAATATATTTTGAGATTATCAAACAAAATGAACCACCCTTAATTTAATTAATTCTTTAATTAATATGTTATTCTATACATTATCCGTTACATATTTGAATGCCCTCTTTCATAGATATGACACCACCATCACTGGGGCGTGGGAACAGTTCTCCATATCCATATCGGACGGGGAGGGTGCTTATTGACAGTATAGCCTACACTAGACATAAATAGGAAGCTTGCAATGAGCATTTAAATCACCAGGAATAGTCAATAAACACTCAGGAAGAGGAATGACATGATAACTGAATTAATTAATTAAATTAACCCTGCCTCGTTCAATCAATGAACCTGGTGTTTTGCTTTCACGGCTGCGTCAATGTCCGTGCGCATCTCTCAGAGTGACGTATTGACGTATTTAATTAATTATATATTTATTTATTTATTATATACATATTTATATAGCTACCTGTTTATATTCTGAGAAACGCTCCCATCCAAAAGGCATGGGTTTACATTTCGTTCTGCAGTACGAATAAAGTCGGACAATCATGCTCTGGGACACGATTCAATCGATTAATCTTCCTGAGCATGAGCACGAAATGTATTTGAGGAGGTCTGCTGAAAAAAAAGGGGATATCAGAGTATCTCTAATACTTCATTTACCCTTTGGTGCATATGTTGTTTTGACACATACATAAGAGGGTGCCCTGTACCAGCGCACACCCCTTCTATAGTCGAATCAAATATCCCAATTGAAAGGCTATGGTTTGTGTTCTGTGTAGCACAAAATAAGTCAGACAACCGTGCTCTGGGACACAGTTCAATAGATTATTTTCGTGAGCATGAGCACGATACATAATAGAGTGTGTACCACACTATCTGCTGCCAAAATTGTAGTATCCATATTCCATAATACAAAGCATGGACCCTTTGTTGCATTTGTGGTTTTGACGCATAGCCTACCTAGGGTGCACTGTACTTTCTGCCACACCCCTTCTGAAGCGAGCACGCTCTCTCTCTCTCTCTCTCTCTCTCTCTCTCTCTCTCTCTCTCTCTCTCTCTCTCTCTCTCTCTCTCTCTCTCTCTCTCGTGTGTGAGCCACGGAATAATAACAGTGTCATTTACTTGCATTGGGGCAAATTCCGTGGCCACATCACGGACGATTTAAGTGATTCCGTGAGACCAACACGGACTGTGAGTTAAGCGCCCGTGGTCGACTCGCTCGTTGAAACGGGGATCCGTGTGTGAGCCACGGAATAACATTGTCATTTACTTGCATTGGAGTCAATTCCGTAGCCACATCACGGACCATTTAAGTGATTCCGTGAGACCACCACGGACTGTGAGTTAAGCGCCCGTGGTCGACTCGCTCGTTGAAACGGGGATCCGTGTGTGAGCCACGGAATAACAGTGTCATTTACTTGCATTGGAGCAAATTCCGTGGCCACATCACGGACGATTTAAGTGATTCCGTGAGACCAACACGGACTGTGAGTTAAGCACCCGTGGTCGACTCGCTCGTTGAAACGGGGATCCGTGTGTGAGCCACGGAATAACAGTGTCATTTACTTGCATTGGAGCCAATTCCGTAGCCACATCACGGACAATTTAAGTGATTCCGTGAGACCACCACGGACTGTGAGTTAAGCGCCCGTGGTCGACTCGCTCGTTGAAACGGGGATCCGTGTGTGAGCCACGGAATAACAGTGTCATTTACTTGCATTGGAGCAAATTCCGTGGCCACATCACGGACGATTTAAGTGATTCCGTGAGACCAACACGGACTGTGAGTTAATCACCCGTGGTCGACTCGCTCGTTGAAACGGGGATCTGTTTGTGAGCCACGGAATAAAAGTGTCATTTACTTGCATTGGAGCCAATTCCGTAGCCACATCACGGACAATTTAAGTGATTCCGTGAGACCACCACGGACTGTGAGTTAAGCGCCCGTGGTCGACTCGCTCGTTGAAACGGGGATCCGTGTGTGAGCCACGGAATAACAGTGTCATTTACTTGCATTGGAGCAAATTCCGTGGCCACATCACGGACAATTTAAGTGATTCCGTGAGACTACCACGGACTGTGAGTTAAGCGCCCGTGGTCGACTCGCTCGTTGAAACGGGGATCCGTGTGTGAGCCACGGAATAACAGTGACATTTACTTGCATTGGAGCCAATTCCGTAGCCACATCACGGACAATTTAAGTGATTTCGTCAGACCAGCACGGATTTTGAGTCAAGCCCCCGCCGTGATCAACTTTGGCACACACACAGATTGAAACGGGAATCTGTGTGTGTGTGCCACGGAATATCAGTGTCATTTACTTGCATTGGAGCAACTTCCGTGGACACATCAAGGACAATTTAAGTGTTTCAGTGAGACCACCACGGGTTTTGAATTAATCCCCGTGGTCGACTCGCTCGTTGAAACGGGGATCCGTGTGTGAGCCACGGAACATCAGTGTCATTAACTTGCATTGGAGCAACTTCCGTGGACACATCAAGGACAATTTAAGTGTTTCAGTGAGACCACCACGGGTTTTGAATTAATCCCCGTGGTCGACTCGCTCGTTGAAACGGGGATCCGTGTGTGAGCCACGGAACATCAGTGTCATTAACTTGCATTGGAGCGAATTCCGTGGCCACATCACGGAAATCGGCGTGTTTCCGTGATGTGGCTATGGATTTCGAGTTAAGCGTCCGTAGTCATTACACGGATTCCTGTGAGACCAGGTTGTATATTGTGTGAAATTATATATTGTGTCAATTGCACTGCATAGATGTGAAAATGTTATGAGCATGATTGTATATTATGTCAAATTGTACAAATGTACAGATATATATATATATTATATAATATGAATATATACCTATACTTAAAATATATTATATTATATTGTTTCACATATTATATATATCATATATATGTTATTCCATTGCACATTATACTGAGTCATTATATTATATTGTATTATATATATGCTTTGTTATTTATATTACAGTAAATAATATTATATTATATGTTTGGTCCTGCTTCCTAGGGGCTATGTGTGGGTAGCTCAGGTTCTTAAAATATGCAACACATGTAAACACCTTAGTCAAACTATAATCGAATCGATTTACTCATAGTCTAATTAAGACACCTAGATTATTCGATTATTTCTTTATTATTTCGCCATGTACACAGGTACTAGGAATACTTTCTCTGCTTTTGACCCATCCGGGTAGCCGGTGAACACATACACACACACAGAGGTCCACACACCTGGTGGCACACACATGGGGGCACACCGGCACTACCGGAGCAGTGGGCTGCCGCGGTACAGCGCCCGGGGAGCAGGTGGAGGTTTCAGATGTCTTGATCAAGTGCACCTCATCCGTGGATTTTCTCAGGATTCGAACTGGCCACCCTCCAGTTACCAGTCCAACTCCTTCACCAGTATGCCACGTATGCCCACGATTGTTAGTCGAATTAAGTGTGCATGTATCGGGTCGGATCGGATTTTGCGTTCTGCGCATGCTCGAGACTTCTCCCGGGGGGGGTGATCCGGAAGTATAAGGAGACGATAGTCGTGTTGTTGTCGCCGTCAGAAAACGAGGGAAGGCAATTTCTTTAAAAAGTAGGCGAATACGATGGAGGAAGCAAATGTAGTTACCCCCTATAAGAAGTGTACATCAAGTGTTCATCAACATGCATTCTTCAGTACAAACTATGCTACTGTTACGAGAGTAGCGTATGTGTGTGCGCGAGAATGGCAGTGTGTGTGTGAGCAGGGCCGTCGGACTGCGGGGACAAACGGGACAGTTGTGGGGGGGCCCAAGGCAGAGGGGGGGCCCATGACCAAAAAAAAATTTTTTTTTTCTTTTACCTTTTGGCCAGTCCCCCCCCCCCCCCCCCCCCCCCCCCCCCCGTCCTCCCGCTGCTCCGCCGCCGGAGGAGTCCGCATACGACCGAGAGCTCGGAACAATGGAGCGTCAGAGAAATGACATGGACCCGAAGTGAACTGATAGCTGTCTACTGAAAACATCTTTCTTGAATACTGCGGCGGCCTGAATTCAGAAAATTGCAGTTGTCCAATTGAGGAGCATAATCCAACTATGGACTTAATCTGTGCATGTAAATCCCATTGTGGAGTGAGAGAGCGCGTCACGGGTCTCTCCTCACACCTTTTAGGAAGCGCTTCATTAAGGGGTGACTAAAAACAGTTTTATCCCCGAAGTACGGAAGCCGAGAACGGCCATCGATTATTTATTTTTTTATGCACTGTTATCTCGTCATAACGACTTATTATCTTGTTTTCTCGATATAACAAAGGTCGTTTTCTCGTGATAACGAATTAATTATCTTGTTTTCTCGATATAACAAAGTTCGTTTTCTCGTGATAACGAATTAATTATCTTGTTTTCTCGATATAACAACGATCGTTTTCTCGTGATAACGAATTAATTATCTCGTTTTCTCGATATAACAAGGGTCGTTTTCTCATGATAACGAATTAATTATCTCGTTATCTCTATAACAAAGATCGTTTTCTCGTGATAACAAATTAATTATTTCGTTATCTCGATATAACAGACAGACTTTTGGCGCTGGTTAATGTGATCGTGCTGATTTCAGCCTACGAGAGCTTCCACTGTCTGATCCAGGTGTGTCCCAGGGAGGTGAAAATGGCAGATCACATTATTGATCAACGCATCAGGACCTACTTCAACCAAGGTCTAACACAGGCAGAAATTGCATTGTGCCTTTCTGTAAGAGATGGCTTTCAGATTAGTCCTCGACATTTAAGAAGAAGACTAGCCCGGTTGCAACTTCACAGGCGGTTAAGGTTAAGTGATCCTGCTGAGATTGTAGACTTCATTAGCAACCAGATAAGAGGACCGGGTCGTCTCCATGGTTACAGAATGATGCACGAGAGGTGCAGATTGGCTGGACTGCGCGTTACTCGCGACATGGTTCAGGTGGTTCAGTCACATCTTGACCCAGAGGGCGTACAGCAACGGAGAGGAACAAGACTTCAGAGAAGATTTTATAGTGTTCCAGGGCCAAATTACTTGTGGCATATGGACTCATATGACAAACTGACCCCTTTCGGGATCGGAATTAACGGATGCATTGATGGGTTTTCGCGTCATATAATCTGGATGCAAGCAAACTCTTCCAATAGTAACCCCAAAGTCATCGCAGCATACTTCGTCAATGCAGTCACAGAACTTGGGGGGTGTCCAAAGATAATCCGATCGGATTTGGGAACTGAAAATGTCTATGTTAACAGGCTGCAACACTTCTTCCGAGAAGATGAGACTGGCGTTGTGCATGGGCCGTGTGTGTTCCAAGGACGCAGTACAGCAAATCAACGGATCGAAAGCTGGTGGGGGATCTACAGGAGACAGAACGCGAGCTATTGGAGGGACGTCTTCCAGGAGTTAAGGCAACTGGAGACTTTAATGGGGATTTCATAGACAAGGGTCTCATCCAATTCTGCTTTCTTAAGATTATCCAAGTACGTCCTCCACTGTTCATATCTTCAATATAGTACACCTCAGGGCTGTATTTCGTGTTGTTTTGATTTGATTTTCAATTTACCGCATGCTCCACTTTTCTGTATACCTGTCTGTAGGCTCCACCTGTCAATGAGAGAAACATGAAATAAGGCAGTTTTTTGTGTTTCACCGGCAAGGAGCTGTCATTACGCGCAAATTACGCACGGCTGCGCGCTCTTTATATCGTCCATCTTCACTTGAACCTCGTTGCTCATATCAAATCCAACTTTACAAGCTGTGTCACAACTAAGGATAAATAAATCAAATCAAAATGTCGATGAATCACACATGAATCATCAGCATTACGTTTATAAATGCGCTTTTGATTTACAGTTTACAGATATCTATCCTAGGAGTGTCAATCCTGGAGTGCACTTCTTATTATAGATCACACTTAAAATGCAACATCATTTTATTTTTTAACTATAAGGGGGTCCCCCAAGGGGTTGAAGACCATGCGTAGTGGCACAACAGCCTTCTTCAGGGTGTAACCCACAGCACACAGATTCCCCTTAAGTAGACTGGTTAATTACACAGCAGGTAGACAATGAACTCACAGGTAAAAGTACAAGGCCTCACCAGTAGATGGCTCTTCAAAATGTAAGAAAAGATATACATAAGTGAAAATGTGGAAAAAATAAATAAAGAGATAAAAACAATAATGATTAATCAATGTACAAGCAACACAGTCTCTAGAGCAACACAGGCATCATACCACAAATACAAGGAAAACTATTAAAAAGGACTGAAATCAGTTTCCTCATTGAGTCCTGGATATACTGTAGCCTGCAATAATAATTTGATTTGATCACCATGAATATTCTTTTGGATTGTTTATAGGTCTTGGTTTCCTCTTCTTTTATGAATTTTTGTGTCCCCCACCAAAGAGCACCCTCATCGCATGTGTCTAAACTTCTGAGCTCTCTGGACTTTTTTTCTCTCTGCCACAAATTTCTTCACTCCAAGCATTTTGTAAGCTTTTTTGTCCTGGGGTCAATACTCTTTTCTTCATTATGTAGGCTACTATGGCTGAGTGCAGGAAGCTGAAGCACAGTATTATTCTGCTGATAACTCCACCATAGCATAAAACAATACTGCATTTCCCCATTATGTTGCTATAATGATATATAATAAATATATACAGTGTAAGGCGGCTAAGGTGGCTTCTTCCATGTACTCGTTTTCAAAAGAAATCATCATACATATTGAAATCCTCATGTTTTGTTTTTGTGTTGCAGAACAAGCTCGACACCGTTGTGACAATGTGGGACAACCATCGAATTCGACCAGGTGGAAACGGACACCCTAATTATCATGGAAAACCATGTCTGATGTACAATGTACCTGAGCTCTACCACGCACAAGATTATTTGCATCCACTACAGTATGAAAGAGTGGGGATTGTTCTCCAAGAGGACATTTGTCTGTGGAAAACAGACATTCCCTGCGACCATGACCTGCATGAGCTCTGTTTGATGGTGATGGAAGAGAACAACATAGCACAGTGTCATAATGCTGCAGAGGCAATACGACTTTACAAAGACCTGAGGCCTTTAATAAGAGCACTCCTGCCAGAGCCTCATCACTGATGTTGTTGTAGCATACAGACAGATGCACCATGGTTCTAATATTGATGATGATGGCATCTCCAGAAATGAGGCCTCTCCAAAAGTTTATATTTCTCAAGTATCATTGGCCGGTTTTGCATCAGTTGATGCTGTGTTGAAATATTTTACTAAGATAATGTGATTTCTGTGTAGTAGGCCAGGTTGATAATGTTGGGTCCTGGGACCAGCAAGGGCACTCTAGGGTTTTCCAGTCATGGAATTCTGGACAAAATCATGTATAGGATTAATAAAAATATTCTCAGATTTGGGTCCAAGAGACAAATTTACATAAAATGGGGGTCAGTCTGTGCCCCTTAAGTGTAACAAATGTGGGGTCCATGCTATGAAAATGTTGAAAATCACTGTAACGTAGGGCTGTCCTCAACTAAAGAAATTCTTAGCTATTTTATCGACAAATCTGTAAAGTTTGAGTTTTCCACATGCAATAATTCAAAAGGGCCTCCTTAAATATCATGCTTATCAGAGATGTCCTTGTAATTGTAATGGAACATTTATATAACCTGATTGTGTGTTATTTTTTATAACAATATATAGCCATGTTTGATCTAAACGTTTTTAAGTATAACACTGTGTGCATTATAGTTTGTTTGATTTTACTCAGTACCTTGCACTTAGAAATCTTTCTCTCATTTATGCAAGTTTTTTGTAGCATTAGTTGTTTGATGTATAAACTTGACCTTGGTTCACACGGTCCAGCAGAGCTCGTTAGTGAGGTTTGATAGTGATGAGTACATTCCATTGTAGCTACCTGCAGCAGTTAGATAAGTGAATCATAATAATGACGAATACTCCTAGAAGTGTATAAGAATCAGCGTGGGACTGCCCCACCCTGAACATATTCTGCAGACTGTCTTGTGCATGTGTAGAACTGTTCCTCTTGCAAGAATAAAATGACAAAACCATTAAGGGCCAATTGATTGAATTACAACATAATCTTCCAGGAAATTACTAATTCAGCATGGTAATAAAGCATAAAAAATGACTAATCTAGTCGACACATTAACACAGTAAAAAAAAGACATTGAAAATTACAAACAGTTGAAACCTTTTAATTGATGAAACATTTTCATTGCAAACATTGCAAACTCATAAGGCAGTGCTTTCATTTAAATAACATGAACTATGACCCGGGAAAGTGCAGGGTCTAATCAAATTAGGCAAAAAAAAATCATTTCTCAAAATTGGCATATAAATGAAATGCATATAGGCCAACATACGAGGTGCATCAGAAAAGAAACAGGACTTGGGTCACAAAAAAATGTATTTCAAATCGAAACTACAAGTTTTTCCCTACAAAATAATCCTCCTCGAATCTAGATGGAACAGCGGAGAATCCCGGGGGAATCCTTCCAGGAGTGCATGGAGGTAGAGAAGGGTGGGAAAGTGTGTAAATATCATACTTCTGAATTATAAACAAACAATACAGCAATATTCTGTGTAATGTTTTTTCTTGAATCAAAGGAAGAGAATAAGGGGCCTGACACCTGGGAGGAATGATGGTGTTGGCAGCATATAGGGCAGTGGTCACTAGCTTATTTGTATAACTTTAGATAGAGGTAAGACTGCTGAAACCTGTTCTACTTAAGTCAAATATTCATTTAAGTGTGTTTAGAAAAATTTATATATAGCACTTTGAATTTGACACTGACAACATAGAACAGTACTGGCAATATAAACTCTTCCAGGTTTGAAGATCTGCCTAGCATTACAAACACTGTAATTTACAAACACTGTTTAGGTTTAATTTTAACAACCATGGAAAAACATTCAACCACAAACAGTTGGCCAGTTTTTACATACAACTTTTCCAAGAATACAGTGTCACATTTCTATATTTTGTAAATAAATTGTCTTTATTGAAATATTTACTCAAGTGTGACTTTTTTTTCCACAGTGCCTTGAATTTTAAAGAGATCATAAATTGAAAAGAAAAATCTACCTCCTTCTACTACAACATTGATACATACAAATTATATTTAAATGAATGAACTACACGGTTACATTTGAGTAATGAGTGTTTTGAGTTTCTGTTTATTTCTGTGAGTGGGAATGTAATGTATGTATATGTATATTATTATGTAATTATAAGTGTTTAAGCCACCTTTGTAGTGAAAACCCTCTCAAATCATGTAAGTGATCTCATGTGTCCTTCAGATTTTGCTATCTGGTACATTATAGGTTCAGTCAAAATAACTTGTAAGTTTCTTAACCCTTCTGTAAACAACTTCAACTTTTTGTGCAAAACTGCAAAATTTTATCAAAATGCATTATCTCTGTAAAGTATCTTCAAGCATGTAACATTTTGAAGTTAATAGGACATTGTCGGCTTTTGGTTAAGCCACTGTTCCACCTTTGTGGATGCTAAACAAATATACTGTATACAAAATGCTCTAGAAATACAACATTTACAAATTACAACAAACACAACATCGCTCCTCTAAGAACAATATGTTGTAGTCTTTGAAATACTTAGCCCTTAGTGTAATGTTTGTAGCATTTATGGTCCTCATGACACTGTTGAAATACTGACGCCTAGTGGCTGATTGTAGTTAAGCGGTATAATCTATGTTTCGCTCCCTGATGGATGTATACATGTGCAGGTTCATTGCTAAAGATCAGTGCAATTTCTTAAGAACATCACAGCCATGACCATTCTGAGGTCTTCACTTCACATACTATTTTTAGTCCATATCCATCACCCATATTCCACTTTGCAACACAGACAGAAACTCTGACCTGAATTCTGAATAAGTGCTGTAGTTGCATGCAAGTTCCAGTCCACAAGTGCAGGTGTGGGCCACAGGCCTTCGGGAGAACTCAGACATGTCGGTGAATGTAACCTTGATGGTTTTTGACAGAAAAAGGTCAGACCCTGTGCAGAACCTAAGGAACTGTCCAATCTCTCTCTGATCAATTTCTCTGACAAATCTCAGAAGATGAAGAGAGGTGGTCCTCTCTGCTGGTGACATTGAGTTCGGAAACTGAATGTATTTTGTGATACTTCTTGCCTTTGGTTGAAGATTAGCAAGTATCTTGTCCAGCACTCCACCACTCAAAGACTCTCCAATAGTTTCCAGGACTGGCTTCCAGCACTTTATTATAAATGATGGCTGTTGTACCAACTCCTTGTGTGCGATTTCTTTCAACAATATTGGTAAATTTTGTTATGTTGGTAGAATGGTGCAGTTGTGACTGCTCAGAATGGTGAGAAGCTCTTCCATATCAGCTCCCTTGAAATCAGTCAAAGCCTCTGTAAGTGCATCCTTCTCAGTGGGGCTGATGTAGTTGAAAAATACTTCCATAAGGCTGCAGTTTTTTGAAGATATGGAAAGGGCTTCCTTAAGAAATGGTGGAGCCAGCTGAACTGGTATGTATTCAAATCTCTGCCATCCAAAAGCCAGAATACGGGCAACAGCTTTCCACTCCCTTTCTTGAAAGGCATGATGCAATGTAGGGATCTTTTATGTGGTTCCAGAGGTTCTTGATGCATAGAATTTGCTCCAGAAATCAGTGAGACAGTCCATAACAAGCCCACTTCCAACTCCATTCTCCAACTCACCATTTTCCAGCAAACGCCTAAATCCAATATTGGCATGTAGCATATTCTCATCTGAAAATGCCTCAAACATGTCAGAAAGACAATGCACTGTGCGAATGATAATGGTCTGCTTCTCAACTATGTTCTCTGGATTCTCATAGAAATGTACAGATGAGCTGGTTGTTGAGGTGTGGTTTGAACTTGCTTCCTGATTTATGACTTCAGGTGGTGCTGACTGACTATCAACGGAGTTGTCACATTTACTGTTTGTGGGCACAAGGTTGGAACTTTGTACTTCAGTCATGGATTCAGGATTCTCAGGATTTCTATCACTTGCTGGATTATTCTGCAATCTCTGGTACTGGAAGGCAGGGTTGGAATCCACTTGAAGTTCAATGACATTATCTGATGCCTGCTGCTCAGAAGCATGGATAGGCTGATAAATCAGTGTGTCACAGAGAACATCCAAGGAAATGTTTCTATCATCATCAAGGAAAATAACTTCATTATCAGGAGATAGACTAAATATCTGGGCCATAGATGGTTTAGATGTCGTTTGTAGAGAAGTTGGGGTAGAATTCGAAATCAAAGTTGATGGTACACCTGCATGGATGAAAGGGCTGGAGCTAGACAAAGGCCCGTCGGAGGACAGAGAGCTCCAAGAGCACTCAGGTGACATGGTATGAGAGGAAGATTTGGGGGAAAGATCTGGTGAGGTGGGAGCCTCTGCTGTCTGGGAATCTCTCTGGTGACTTGGCTTGTGCTGATGAGTCACTTAAATCTGAATCATCACTTTTCTTTGAGCAAATGTACAACCTGAGAATTTTATGATGAGTTGTTTCGTACAACGCCCCAACTGTAAGTGTGCAATCTAAGGGCTCCTCTGAGCCCATAACACAAAGTGTGAAGTCAAAGTCCTCAACTCTTCCTTTTGAAGATTTACCCTTGGGAAAAAATATTTTCTTCCCATCTCCTAGAATTTTGTTCAAAGTGTCATCTTTCCTGGCAATGATCTCTCTTGTGCCCCCACCAGTTGGTTGTCTAACCTGCCTGAAATAACCATCTTGCTAATTCATCCAACCCAGTTCTATTTTTCTTGTTTTTCGTGCAGCATTCTTGTTTCCCAAACCAGGTCCAGAGCAAGTATGATTTGATGAGCTTGCTGTTGCTTGGCCAGAGCTTGGAAGTTTCATTTTACCTCGCAAGCGTTCTATAAGTTTCTTTTTCTTATCTGCATTGCTCCCAGCTTCTGCTGAGGCTGAGCCTGTCCAATTTTTGGCAAACACACGGTCTCCAAAATGAGGAATGTACTTTGACAGGGTTTCCTCATCCATCATACTGACAACATCTTGGTCCACCTGCCAGGGTAAAAAAAACAACGCATTATTATCAACATTAATATGAGATTAAGACAGGTCATCTTCATCCTAAAAATGGTTAGGTTACTGTCTTTAAGGAATAGTTCACTTTAAAACTCACTTTATGGCATGGTTTAGGCTCCATGTCAGTCAAAAGCCAACTGAAATGTTTCAATCTACATAATATTCACAGAGTTACAACATCATTGTCTTCACCAATTCAATGTCTGGACATATCTAAGGATAAGCAAACCATAATGAGAAATGCATTGGGGCAATGTGAGTTGTCAGCGGTTAGCAGGATTCAGTTTAGGCTACGTGAGAAAAAGAACACGAAACAGAAATATGTCTCTCTTTCTATAGCGACAGCATCCTTATTGATGTAGGACATGCAATATTTACATGTTTCCTTTTTTTCTTCAATTAGGCTAACTGCAAAACTGTACAAAACGGGTTTTGACATGAGCTTAAGGACTTTTGGCTGTCTTGAAGATAATCATTGAACAGTGAAAAAGAAATTAGCTCACTGCACATAACACAACAACACACCCAATTTACCAGGACAGCAAATATTCCCTTATCAAAGCAGGTAATTTCTCCTTTATCATCAGTCTTACATAAAAACGTTTATCATCTATTAATATTTCTCTTACAGAAACATCAGGTAAGTAGATGGTCTTTTAATAACAAAATCATCATCAACATCATATTTAACTAGACGTCCAAGGCATCCATTGGTCCCATGTCATGATAGCTTGTTGGGAAGTGTTATTGTGTTATATTGTGTGATATTCTGTCCTGGCAGTTGTGTCCACTACAAAGCACAGACAGATAGCTAACGAGAATAAAATGAAGAGCGGGACTTTTCTTCCATGAAACTTGAACTGATTTCATTTATTTTCCATCTCTCACTTAATTCCATTCAGATTCGTAAAACTAGACAAGACATAAAAATACAGACAGTAAACTGTCAGACATGTTCACATAAATGTAAACAACTGTTTAAAATATAACAGATTGATGACAGATTAAGATTACAGATTTAACCATACATAAACGTTACTTGGTTGCTAGGCAACTAGTTAGCGATACACAAAGTGGCTATCCCAGAATAATATACTAATATTCTGGTTTAGGGCCAGCTCCTCTGCCTCCGTTAGAAGTGGCGGTGCTGGGCCACCACCCATTTTACGGGCATCTGCCTTCTTTCTGTTGTAGAAGTGTGTGTTAGTTTAAATAGGCTTAATTATTTAACAGAACATGATATAGATGAGAAGACATTTGTGTGAACACAGCATTATGTTGGGGATAAAACAACTGCACAGTCAAATAGCCACTTAATATTTACGTTACAGTGTAAAACATGATCAAAATGAGGTTACATTTTAAAAAAAAAGAAAAAAAGATATTAAATTAAATAAAAAAAATTAAAAAAGCTGGAATCCGAACTGCCAACCATCTGATTAGAGAACGACCCGCTGTACCTCCTGCGCCACAAGTCTTATCTGTTTGAACAATGTTTTCATATTTCATCTTAAACTGCTGCCAAGGGCGCTTCTCCTCCGAAGGATTGCGCCTAAATGAAATAAATGAATAGTCTACCATTCAAGCAGTTTCCCCCTGTGATATTATTGTGATTGCAAAGGACTACATTTAAACTTATTGACGAGAGCAGCAATGAGTAAGTTTAAACGCCGTCTCTCTCTCTGTTGGTGGTGTTGCACTATGAGCGCATTAAAACGTCGCCCTCCGCTTCCCCGTTGCCATGAATCGGGGATCCATTGATGCTGGCTTTTTAAAGTTGTGGCGCACACGCTTAACTCCGGGTTAAACTACTCAGAGTTGACTAAACTAACTCAAATCTGCTGTTGTGAAACCGGAAACTCAGAGTTCTATTTCATGTAGGCTTCGCCTTATGGGCTTGTCCCGTGCGCGCGCCTGCGTGCGCTGAAAATCCAAACTATGCACCTATCAGCGTGGGCACCGCCCACATTTCCCACGGTATCGTGTCTATATAACGCGGTGTATACCGTCGCTCATCCTCCCTTTTCTTTCAGCACTTGTGCTTATCAGCGAGAAATTGAGAACTACTATTAAGAAGATGAGAACTTCAACACGGATCTCCCAAGCCGGTGGCAGCGGCTCGGGCGAGGCCGCGGACAAACGGCCCTTTTCAGGGCCACCTGAGAGCGCTCCTAGAGCTAGGTCCTTTTCAGGACTCCTATGCGCCTCCTGTCCCGCCTCCCTGGCACCGGTTGACGGGCACTTGGCGTGCTTTTGGTGCCTCGGCGCCGACCACGCCGCGGCTGCTATGGCGGCCCCCGTCTCCTGTGTCGCCTGCCGGGAGCTGCCTGAAGAGGGGATCCTCTCCAGGCATCTCTTCTTTTCCCCTGCGGTGGAAATGGCTGACGCCATCGACCTGTTCGGACCTGACGTCGACAATGGCATCATCGACGCCTCCTTGGCGTCCGGTTTTTCCCGCTCTCGGGTTACAACCGCCACCGTCATACAACACGAGGGTCCGCGCCGGATGACCGATCTCTTCCGGGAGATCATGGGTGAGGCGGCGGCCATCAAAGGGATTCCCATGCCGGCCCCGCCTCTCGCCCCCGTATCTGACGATATGCAGGGCGAGTGCTTTCGCACCCCATCTTTTTCCCGGCGGGTTACCCAGTGCCCCTTGTTCCCGCCTTTGCAGCACTTGTTTATTGCTGCCGGTGAGGACCCTTCGACCCTGAAGGCTCCGGTAAGATCCTACACGGATTTCACTAACGTGGAGGGTTGGGCCGATACTCAGGCGAGGGGGATCCCTCGTCTGGAGCCTCCCCTGGCAGCGCTTCTCTGTCCGGGCGCCGGATGGCTCCTTAACGAAAAGCCGCTGCCCCCCGACCGCCTCCAGAGGCAGATTGTCAGCCTAACGGACAGGGTGTTCGTTTGTGCCTCTCAATCCGCGGCGGCGGTCAACAACATCGCCCTGCTCTCCTCTGCCATGGTCTCCTTGTCGGCTGACAGGGAGGCCTACGGCCCGGAGGAAGCCGCAAGATGGCTGGCGGTTTCCCACTTTTCCAGCGCCATCCTCCAGTTATGCCAGCCGATAGCCGTTTCGGCCGGCCAGCATATGGCGTGGGCTACCATGATTCAAAGGGTCATATGGCTCTCCCACACTGCGGTGCCGGAACGAGAGCGGGCCAGCCTCGTCCAGGGTCCACTAGCGCCGGATGGCCTATTTGGTCCCAGGTTCTCCGAGGTGCTCGCGCACCAGCAGTCAGTCCGTGAGAATCGTTCCCGGTTCGGGACGATTCTCACGGGCTCCTCCCGCCAGCAGGCTGAGAGGAAGCGGGGTCTAGGCCGGTCCCAGCGTTCCATGGGGCCGCCTCCGACTCCAGCCCCGGTGCAGCAGCCGCAGCCGCCGCGCACAGGGAGAGCAGCAGCGCCACGGACCGGGAAGTTCCGGACGCTTGCTCCTACTTTTTCTTTCCCTATTAAAGAAAAGAGTAAAGACCGTTCGGCCGAACGGCAGTACATGGTACCTAAAGAGCGATATTTCCCAGGCCACCTGCGTCCTACGCTTGTGGTGCGCTCCTCCATGTTGCCTCTTTCCCCCTCTCAGCCCGGTGGCTGTAGGTTGGCGGTCGGACGGCGTGTTCACATGGCCTCTGGTTCACCTGCTTCTAAGAAGCGGCGTCCCTTGGAGCCTCGTGGACGGATCAGAGACTCGTTGCACGAGCCCGTGGATACGGCCGCTTGTACCGGTCTCCTGGTTCCCCACATTATAGGTGAGGAGATGGGTCCGCGCGCTGTGGCTACAGCCTGCGGACAGCGCATGCGCACAGGTGCTGCGGCCGGACGGCTCGCTCCCTGTTCAGCGGGCACGAGCGCAACGTCTAGACAGCTCGTTGTTTTTACAACTGCTAGTTGTGGTACGTCTCCTACGCTCGCTGAGCCTCCTCCCTTTCGTGGGAAGCCCCCCTTGGTTCACACGCAGTGTGAAGGCGGTAGGGGCAGAGGAATACGGGTTATTCCTGGACGGTCTTCCTCAGCTGTCGGCTCGCCCTCTCTCCAACCGCTATGCGTGTTGGCAAGAGCGGTGCGTTCTGCCATCGTGGTTGGACACCACGTTGAGATGGGGCCATCCCATACAGTTCAAGCGTCGTCCCCCATCCTTTATGGGGTTGGTGGAGACCACGCTACGGGACCCTGCTGCGAGCACGGCTCTGGCAGCAGAGGTGGCACGTCTCTTGGTAAAGGGGGCCATCACTGTCGTTCCCCCCCACGAGTCTCACCTAGGTTTTTATTCCCGCTACTTCCTGGTTTCCAAGAAGTCAGGGGAAGTGAGACCTATTCTGGATCTTCGCGTGTTCAACAGATTCGTTGCCACGAGGAAGTTCAGAATGCTCACGGTCGGAGCATTGTTCCGGTGTGTGAGAGAGGACGATTGGTTCACATCCCTGGATCTCAAGGATGCTTACTTCCACGTCCCTGTTCGGCAGGCACACAGGAAGTTTCTCCGCTTTGTGGGGGTGGCGTACGAGTACCAGTGTCTGCCGTTCGGCTATTCCCTGGCTCCGCGCACCTTCTCGAAGTGTGTGGAGACGGCGTTGGAACCGCTCAGACGTCAGGAAAAGAGGATTCTCTTCTACCTAGACGATCTGCTTATTCTGAGCAACTCAGAAGAGACCGCGAGAAGGGACACAATGTTGGTGATAAACCATCTCTCCTTCCTGGGTTTTGCCATCAACTGGGAGAAGAGCTCCCCGCTCCCCAGCCGGCAGACAGTCTACTTGGGGCTTTGCCTAGACTCAGCCACCATGACTACGGTCGAGCTCTGGCTTTGGGCTCATCAGTATCTCCGCAGTCTGAGAGCCCTGCATATCGCGGGCGCCCAGAACTTTGGGGCGGACCTCATGTCTCGAGGCGGTCCCCGCCGAGACGAGTGGCGGTTACATCCCGACATTGTCAGACTGATCTGGCAGAGGTTCGGGACAGCGCAGGTGGACCTCTTCGCGTCCCGGGAGAACACGCACTGCAGGTGGTGTTTCTCCCTCATCCCTCGGGATCTTCCCCCGTTGGGGGTAGATGCGTTGGCACACACACCTTGGCCGCGGGCTCTCTTGTATGCGTTTCCCCCGCTCCAGCTGATCCTTCCTCTTCTGGAACGGGTCAGACAGGAGAGACTGTCCCTGATATTAGTGGCCCCGGAGAACCGTTCAGCTCTGTGGTTTCCAGAGCTGGCCGCGCTCTCGCGGTCGGCGCCTTGGCCAGTACCATTCAGGCCGGATGCGCTTTCACAGGCCCACGGGACGGTGCACCACCCGCCCGATGTCTCGGGACGGCTGTTGGTTTGGCTCCTGAGAGGTTGATCCTGCAGGGCAAAGGTTTGCCTGAGACGGTTATCAACACTATTCAGAGTGCTCGTGCGCCTTCTACTTCTTCCCTCTATGCGGCGAAGTGGTGCGCCTTCTCTAATTGGTGTGAGACGAACCACGCTGTCCCATCTCAATGCGAGGTGGGAAGCGTGCTTTCGTTTCTGCAAAACTTATTGGAAAAAGGTTTGGCCTTCTCCACTATCAAGGTCTATGCGGCAGCCGTTTCGGCTGGCCATGCAGGCTGTGATGGTGGACCGATCTTCAGCCATCCACTGGTCAAGAGATTCTTGCGTGGGGCTAGACGGGTTAGGCCTGTTTCACGCGTGCTTACACCATGCTGGGATCTCCCCACCGTGTTGCGTGGGTTGTCCAGGGATCCTTTCGAGCCTCTCTCCCAGGCCCCTTTGGATGCCCTGTCATTTAAGACGGCGCTCTTGTTGGCCTTGGTTTCTGCCAAGCGGGCCGGTGAGCTAACCACTCTGTCTGTCAGCCCGAGTTGCTTGTTGCTAAACGAGGACAGCTCCTTCGCGTTGCTCAGACCTAATCCTGCGTTCCTCCCGAAGAACATTAATAGTTCTTTTCGGTCGAGGGATATTGTGCTTAAGGCTTTTCACCCCCCGCCTCATTCTAGTGAGGCGGAGGCGGAGTTGCATCTCCTGTGCCCGGTTCGGGCGTTGGCTATGTACGTGAATCGCTCGGCAGCGTTCCGCTCCACACAACAGTTGTTTGTGTGTTATAGCGACGCTAGCAGGGGCCGCGCTCTCTCTAAGCAGCGGTTTTCTCGCTGGGTATGTGAGGGTGTTTGCCTAGCCTACTCTCGGCAGGGCTTGGCGCCACCGTTGGGCGTTAAAGCTCACTCCACACGGAGCGTGGCCGCTTCAACGGCTCTACTCAAGGGCGTTTCGGTGGAAGACATCTGCGCGGCTGCGTCTTGGTCTTCCCCCGGCCCCTTTGTCCGTTTTTACATGTTAGACATGTCCAGGGGCTCACTCGGCAACTCTGTGCTAGAGTCCGGGACCCCTTTTACGGCTTAAGAATATAGACATGTTCTTTAAAGCGGCGTGGTTGGATTTCCTCTCGCCGGCTGGCGAGTTGGTCTTGATTACCAGTCTCTTACTCTCCCACCTTTTTTCAAATGAAAAACAGGCTAGGGGGTTTTCTATTGGCTCGCCAATTGTCTGGTGGTTTTGTTTACCAGTGAGGCACTCCCGCCGTTTTCTTCAAATAAGAAACGGCCGAGAGAGTCCCATTATTGGAGAGCCAAATTCCGTAGCTCCGCCCCCGGTGGTAGCGGACCTAATGGAAACCGTGTTACTCTGGTTTTCTTTTCCTTTTCATGGGTTCCATGAAGCACGGAATAGAGCCGGAGTCTCTACAGACTCACTTTTTTCTCCCTTGATCATTGCCTTGCTTGATCTAGGAGGAATTAGTTTTTATAAAGCTGTTGTGTTTTACACTTCCTTGGCTTTTTGAGTCTTAATGTGCTCTGGTGACTTAGGTCGTTTTGACTGGGGTCCAGCAGGAGTACATTGATCGGGCTCCGCTCGCAGCTTCACCTTAGCCCATAAGGCGAAGCCTAGACGGCGTAGCCTACATGAAATAGAACGATATTTATGTTATTATAACTCTAGTTCTATGATTGTAGGCGTAGCCGTCTAGTTTCCCACCTGCTGTACCCTGTACGCTGATAGGTGCATAGTTTGAATTTTCAGCGCATAAGCTTTGTGTTATGTGTGGGGCAGTTAGATGGGTTCACCAGATGTGTTTTGATATGGGTAGGTCAAAAGGTCAAGCCGCATAATAGATTTATAGCCTTTTTTAACATTAAAAAAATAGTATAAAATCAAAAGGTGGGTTTTTGGAAAAAATAAGTTTTGTGTTATGTGTGGGGCAGTTAGATGGGTTCATCACACTTGTTTTGATATGGGTTGGTCAAAAGGTCAAGCCGCATAATAGATTTATAGCTTTTTCTGAGTAAAAAATATATATAAAATCAAAGGGTAGGTATTTTGAGAAAATAAGCTTTGTGTTATGTGTGGGGCAGTTAGCTGATTACACCAGATGTTTTTTGATATGGGTAGGTCAAAAGGTCAAGCCGCATAATAGATTTATAGCCTTTTTTAACATTAAAAAAATTGTATAAAATCAAAAGGTGGGTTTTTGGAAAAAATAAGCTTTGTGTTATGTGTGGGGCAGTTAGATGGGTTCATCACACGTGTTTTGATATGGGTAGGTCAAAAGGTCAAGCCGCATAATAGATTTATAGCTTTTTCTGAGTAAAAAATATATATAAAATCAATGGGTAGGTATTTTGAGAAAATAAGCTTTGTGTTATGTGTGGGGCAGTTCGATGGGTTCACCAGATGTGTTTTGATATGGGTAGGTCAAAAGGTCAAGCCGCATAATAGATTTATAGCTTTTTCTGAGAGTAAAAAATATATATAAAATCAAAGGGTAGGTGTTTTGAGAAAATAAGCTTTGTGTTATGTGTGGGGCAGTTAGATGGGTTCACCAGATGTGTTTTGATATGGGTAGGTCAAAAGGTCAAGCCGCATAATAGATTTATAGCCTTTTTTAACATTAAAAAAATAGTATAAAATCAAAAGGTGGGTTTTTGGAAAAAATACGTTTTGTGTTATGTGTGGGGCAGTTAGATTGGTTCATCACACTTGTTTTGATATGGGTAGGTCAAAAGGTAAAGCCGCATAATAGATTTATAGCCTTTTTTAACATTAAAAAAATAGTATAAAATCAAAAGGTGGGTTTTTGGAAAAAAGAAGCTTTGTGTTATGTGTGGGGCAGTTAGCTGATTACACCAGATGTGTTTTGATATGGGTAGGTCAAGGTCAAGCCGCATAATACATTTATAGCCTTTTTTAACATTAAAAAAATTGTATAAAATCAAAAGGTGGGTTTTTGGAAAAAATAAGCTTTGTGTTATGTGTGGGGCAGTTAGCTGAGTTCACCAGATGTGTTTTGATATGGGTAGGCCAAAAGGTCAAGCCGCATAATAGATTTATAGCCTTTTTTAACATTAAATAAATAGTATAAAATCAAAAGGTGGGTTTTTGGAAAAAATAAGCTTTGTCTTATGTGTGGGGCAGTTAAATGGGTTCATCACACGTGTTTTGATATGGGTAGGTCAAAAGGTCAAGCCGCATAATAGATGTATAGCTTTTTCTGAGTAAAAAATATATATAAAATCAAAGGGTAGGTATTTTGAGAAAATAAGCTTTGTGTTATGTGTGGGGCAGTTAGCTGAGTTCACCAGATGTGTTTTGATATGGGCAGGTCAAAAGGTCAAGCCGCATAATAGATTTATAGCCTTTTTTAACATTACATTTTATAAAATCAAATGGTGTTTTTTTTTTTAAAGAAATAAGCTTTGTTTTACATAGGTAGGCCTTGTATTAACACATCTAAGTTGGTTTGACACAAATTCGTCCATCGAAGCCAGTGCTAAATAGATTTTTCGAATGTGTCGAATATCCAACGTCCAATATAAAACTAACTTTACCACGGTTCCGCGCGGTAGTAAAAGGTAGTAAAAAAAATAAAATAAAAATGAAGGCCCTTGAAAGGTAGTAAAAGGTAACAAACGCAATTTGACTTGGTAGTAAATTCTTCACCACCACCTCAATATAAAATGAGTTTCCATTTTTTTGCTTAAAATTTCTGTTTACATGTTTTAACTTCATCTAGCCTAATGAATACAGTATACGGTGCTAACAGGACCTGAACTGAGTAGCCGTTAGAGTTGGCGTCGCTGGTTGCTATAGCGACGCCGGTGTTTGAAACGTAGACAGGCATGACAAAAACATACATAAAACATAAGATCTCCACCCAACCATTTACCTTTTCATTAAAGGTGCTTAATAAATACATTTGATTGATTTGATTAGCATTTTACAGACCCATACAATGGATAGTGCGTTTAGTACGGTCCTTCACCGTTGCTTCTCTACCCATAAAAAGCTACAGTCATGGTTAAATTACGCTGATTTACCTTTGAGCATTTCCTATTATAGGCTACTGTGTAAAATGCTGTTTAGAATTAATGTTAGTATCAAGAATAGAAAGACCCACCGGAGATCTTATGTTTTATTTATGTTTTTGTTATAATGCACACGTGCATGTTGCAGAAAATGACGGGTGGGAATGCAATTTTTCACAAACATTGGTTAACGACCCGACATTTAAAGATGAGCCCTGTTTCAGGTAGCTGGTTTTGAGGCAACCCCGAGTTTGTTCGCTCTGAGTTAGTGGAAACTCTGGGTTCTATTTCATGTAGGCTACGCCGTCTAGGCTTCGCCTTATGGGCTTGTCCCGTGCGCGCGCCTGCGCGCGCTGAAAATTCAAACTATGCACCTATCAGCGTGGGCACCGCCCACATTTCCCACGGTATCGTGTCTATATAACGCGGTGTATACCGTCGCTCATCCTCCCTTTTCTTTCAGCACTTGTGCTTATCAGCGAGAAATTGAGAACTACTATTAAGAAGATGAGAACTTCAACACGGATCTCCCAAGCCGGTGGCAGCGGCCCGGGCGAGGCCGCGGACAAACGGCCCTTTTCAGGGCCACCTGAGAGCGCTCCTAGAGCTAGGTCCTTTTCAGGACTCCTATGCGCCTCCTGTCCCGCCTCCCTGGCACCGGGTGACGGGCACTTGTCGTGCTTTTGGTGCCTCGGCGCCGACCACGCCGCGGCTGCTATGGCGGCCCCCGTCTCCTGTGTCGCCTGCCGGGAGCTGCCTGAAGAGGGGATCCTCTCCAGGCATCTCTTCTTTTCCCCTGCGGTGGAAATGGCTGACGCCATCGACCTATTCGGACCTGACGTCGACGATGGCATCATCGACGCCTCCCTGGACGACGTCTTCGGCGACTCGGCGTCCGGTTTTTCCCGCTCTCGGGTTACAACCGCCACCGTCATACAACACGAGGGTCCGCGCCGGATGACCGATCTCTTCCGGGAGATCATGGGTGAGGCGGCGGCCATCAAAGGGATTCCCATGCCGGCCCCGCCTCTCGCCCCCGTATCTGACGATATGCAGGGCGAGTGCTTTCGCACCCCATCTTTTTCCCGGCGGGTTTCCCAGTGCCCCTTGTTCCCACCTTTGCAGCACTTGTTTATTGCTGCCGGTGAGGACCCTTCGACCCTGAAGGCTCCGGTAAGATCCTACACGGATGTCACCAACGTGGAGGGGTGGGCCGATACTCAGGCGAGGGGGATCCCTCGTCTGGAGCCTCCCCTGGCAGCGCTTCTCTGTCCTGGCGTCGGATGGCTCCTTAACGAAAAGCCGCTGCCCCCCGACCGCCTCCAGAAGCAGATTGTCGGCCTAACGGACAGGGTGTTCGTTTGTGCCTCTCAATCCGCGGCGGCGGTCAACAACATCGCCCTGCTCTCCTCTGCCATGGTCTCCTTGTCGGCTGACAGGGAGGCCTACGGCCCGGAGGAAGCCGCGAGATGGCTGGCGGTTTCCCGCTTTTCCAGCGCCATCCTTCAGTTATGCCAGCCGATAGCCGTTTCGGCCGGCCAGCATATGGCGTGGGCTACCATGATTCAAAGGGTCATATGGCTCTCCCACACTGCGGTGCCGGAACGAGAGCGGGCCAGCCTCGTCCAGGGTCCATTAGCGCCGGATGGACTATTTGGTCCCAGGTTCTCCGAGGTGCTCGCGCACCAGCAGTCAGTCCGTGAGAATCGTTCCCGGTTCGGGACTATTCTCACGGGCTCCTCCCGCCAGCAGGCTGAGAGGAAGCGGGGTCTAGGCCGGTCCCAGCGTTCCATGGGGCCGCCTCCGACTCCAGCCCCGGTGCAGCAGCCGCAGCCGCCGCGCACGGGGAGAGCAGCAGCGCCACGGACCGGGAAGTTCCTGACGCTTGCTCCTACTTTTTCTTTCCCTATTAACGAAAAGAGTAAAGACCGTTCGGCCGAACGGCAGTACATGGTACCTAAAGAGCGATATTCTCCAGGCCACCTGCGTCCTACGCTTGTGGTGCGCTCCTCCATGTTGCCTCTTTCCCCCTCTCAGCCCGGTGGCTGTAGGGTGGCGGTCGGACGGCGTGTTCACATGGCCTCTGGTTCACCTGCTTCTAAGAAGCGGCGTCCCTTGGAGCCTCGTGGACGGATCAGAGACTCGTTGCACGGTCTCCTGGTTCCCCACATTATAGGTGAGGAGATGGGTCCGCGCGCTGTGGCTACAGCCTGCGGACAGCGCATGCGCACAGGTGCTGCGGCCGGACGGCTCGCTCCCTGTTCAGCGGGCACGAGCGCGACGTCTAGACAGCTCGTTGTTTTTACAACTGCTAGTTGTGGTACGTCTCCTACGCTCGCTGAGCCTCCTCCCTTTCGTGGGAAGCCCCCCTTGGTTCACACGCAGTGTGAAGGCGGTAGGGGCAGAGGAATACGGGTTATTCCTGGACGGTCTTCCTCAGCTGTCGGCTCGTCCTCTCTCCAACCGCTATGCGTGTTGGCAAGAGCGGTGCGTTCTGCCATCGTGGTTGGACACCACGTTGAGATGGGGCCATCCCATACAGTTCAAGCGTCGTCCCCCACCCTTTATGGGGTTGGTGGAGACCACGCTACGGGACCCGGCTGCGAGCACGGCTCTGGCAGCAGAGGTGGCACGTCTCTTGGTAAAGGGGGCCATCACTGTCGTTCCCCCCCACGAGTCTCACCTAGGTTTTTATTCCCGCTACTTCCTGGTTTCCAAGAAGTCAGGGGAAATGAGACCTATTCTGGATCTTCGCGTGTTCAACAGATTCGTTGCCACGAGGAAGTTCAGAATGCTCACGGTCGGAGCATTGTTCCGGTGTGTGAGAGAGGACGATTGGTTCACATCCCTGGATCTCAAGGATGCTTACTTCCACGTCCCTGTTCGGCAGGCGCACAGGAAGTTTCTCCGCTTTGCCTTTATGGGGATGGCGTACGAGTACCAGTGTCTGCCGTTCGGCTATTCCCTGGCTCCGCGCACCTTCTCGAAGTGTGTGGAGACGGCGTTGGAACCGCTCAGACGTCAGGGAAAGAGGATTCTCTTCTACCTAGACGATCTGCTTATTCTGAGCAACTCAGAAGAGACCGCGAGAAGGGACACCATGTTGGTGATAAACCATCTCTCCTTCCTGGGTTTTGCCATCAACTGGGAGAAGAGCTCCCCGCTCCCCAGCCGGCAGACAGTCTACTTGGGGCTTTGCCTAGACTCAGCCACCATGACTGCGATGCTTTCGCCTCCTCGGCGAGACGCCATCCTGTCGGCGCTCTCCCGTTTTCACGTTCGCAGAAACGTGACCGCACTGTCCACCATGCGCCTGTTGGGGCTGATGGCAGCTGCCCACCCCGTGGTCCCCCTGGGTCTGCTTTTTATGCGCAGACTCCAGCGGTGGTTTGCTCGCCAACGTTTGGACCCCAGGCGACACAAGCTCAGGGTGCTCCTCGTCCCCCGTTCGGTGTCGCCAGACCTGGAATATTGGAAAGGACCCTCCGCCCTTCTCAAGGGTGTTCCACTGGGCAGGGTGGCGTCCTACGTAGTGGTCTTCACGGACGCCTCGTTGACGGGTTGGGGAGGAACGTGCCTCTCTCACTCGGTCGGAGACGAGTGGCGCACGCCCCCTACAGCACACATAAATGTGTTGGAGCTCGACGCTGTGAGGAAAGTGCTGTTGCATTTCTTTCACCTGGTGCGCGGCCGCCACGTTCTGATCAGGACAGACAGCGTGTCGGCGGCGGCGTACATCAACAGACAGGGGGAAGTCCGCTCCCCTGCTCTCCACCGAAAGGCGGTCGAGCTCTGGCTTTGGGTTCATCAGTATCTCCGCAGTCTGAGAGCCCTGCATATCGCGGGCGCCCAGAACTTTGGGGCGGACCTCATGTCTCGAGGCGGTCCCCGCCGAGACGAGTGGCGGTTACATCCCGACATTGTCAGACTGATCTGGCAGAGGTTCGGGACAGCGCAGGTGGACCTCTTCGCGTCCCGGGAGAACACGCACTGCAGGTGGTGGTTCTCCCTCAGCCCTCGGGATCTTCCCCCGTTGGGGGTAGATGCGTTGGCACACACACCTTGGCCGCGGGCTCTCTTGTATGCGTTTCCCCCGCTACAGCTGATCCTTCCTCTTCTGGAACGGGTCAGACAGGAGAGACTGTCCCTGATATTAGTGGCCCCGGAGAACCGTTCAGCTCTGTGGTTTCCAGAGCTTGCCGCGCTCTCGCGGTCGGCGCCTTGGCCAGTACCATTCAGGCCGGATGCGCTTTCACAGGCCCACGGGACGGTGCACCACCCGCCCGATGTCTCGGGACGGCTGTTGGTTTGGCTCCTGAGAGGTTGATCCTGCAGGGCAAAGGTTTGCCTGAGACGGTTATCAACACTATTCAGAGTGCTCGTGCGCCTTCTACTTCCCTCTTGCGGCGAAGTGGTGCGCCTTCTCTAATTGGTGTGAGACGAACCACGCTGTCCCATCTCAATGCGAGGTGGGAAGCGTGCTTTCGTTTCTGCAAAACTTATTGGAAAAAGGTTTGGCCTTCTCCACTATCAAGGTCTATGCGGCAGCCGTTTCGGCTGGCCATGCAGGCTGTGATGGTGGACCGATCTTCAGCCATCCACTGGTCAAGAGATTCTTGCGTGGGGCTAGACGGGTTAGGCCTGTTTTCACGCGTGCTTACACCACGCTGGGATCTCCCCACCGTGTTGCGCGGATTGTCCAGGGATCCTTTCGAGCCTCTCTCCCAGGCCCCTTTGGATGCCCTGTCATTTAAGACGGCGCTCTTGTTGGCCTTGGTTTCTGCCAAGCGGGCCGGTGAGCTAACCGCTCTGTCTGTCAGCCCGAGTTGCTTGTTGCTAAACGAGGACAACTCCTTCGCGTTGCTCAGACCTAATCCTGCGTTCCTCCCGAAGAACATTAATAGTTATTTTCGGTCGAGGGATATTGTGCTTAAGGCTTTTCACCCCCCGCCTCATTCTAGTGAGGCGGAGGCGGAGTTGCATCTCCTGTGCCCGGTTCGGGCGTTGGCTATGTACGTGAATCGCTCGGCAGCGTTCCGCTCCACACAACAGTTGTTTGTGTGTTATAGCGACGCTAGCAGGGGCCGCGCTCTCTCTAAGCAGCGGTTTTCTCGCTGGGTATGTGAGGGTGTTTGCCTAGCCTACTCTCGGCAGGGCTTGGCGCCACCGTTGGGCGTTAAAGCTCACTCCACACGGAGCGTGGCCGCTTCAACGGCTCTACTCAAGGGCGTTTCGGTGGAAGACATCTGCGCGGCTGCGTCTTGGTCTTCCCCCGGCCCCTTTGTCCGTTTTTACATGTTAGACATGTCCAGGGGCTCACTCGGCAACTCTGTGCTAGAGTCCGGGACCCCTTTTACGGCTTAAGAATATAGACATGTTCTTTAAGCGGCGTGGTTGGATTTCCTCTCGCCGGCTGGCGAGTTGGTCTTGATTACCAGTCTCTTACTCTCCCACCTTTTTTCAAATGAAAAACAGGCTAGGGGGGTTTTCTATTGGCTCGCCAATTGTCTGGTGGTTTTGTTTACCAGTGAGGCACTCCCGCCGTTTTCTTCAAATAAGAAACGGCCGAGAGAGTCCCATTATTGGAGAGCCGAATTCCGTAGCTCCGCCCCCGGTGGTAGCGGACGTAATGGAAACCGTGTTGCTCTGGTTTTCTTTTCCTTTTCATGGGTTCCATGAAGCACGGAATAGAGCCGGAGTCTTTACAGACTCACTTTTTTCTCCCTTGATCATTGCCTTGCTTGATCTAGGAGGAATTAGTTTTTATAAAGCTGTTGTGTTTTACACTTCCTTGGCTTTTTGAGTCTTAATGTGCTCTGGTGACTTAGGTCGTTTTGACTGGGGTCCAGCAGGAGTACATTGATCGGGCTCCGCTCGCAGCTTCACCTTAGCCCATAAGGCGAAGCCTAGACGGCGTAGCCTACATGAAATAGAACGATAGTTATGTTATTATAACTCTAGTTCTATGATTGTAGGCGTAGCCGTCTAGTTTCCCACCTGCTGTACCCTCCAAATGCTGAAAGAAAAGCGTGGAGGATGAGCGACGGTATACACCGCGTTATATAGACACGATACCGTGGGAAATGTGGGCGGTGCCCACGCTGATAGGTGCATAGTTTGAATTTTCAGCGCGCGCGAGTGCGCGCACGGGACAAGCCCATAAGGCGAAGCCTAGACGGCTACGCCTACAATCATAGAACTAGAGTTATAATAACATAACTATCGTTTTCCGTTTCAGGTAGCAGGTTCAGCGCAACCGAGAGTTAGTTGCTGCGGCAACATACGCCGTGGGTCTAACCTGCTCGGGAGGTGGTTAGACCTACTCTGAGTTTGTTGTCTAGGGCTGAGGGCAGCTCTCCGACAGAAGGAAGTGTTAGAAATGGCATGTCCTTTTCTACGAGAGCCTGTGGACGTAGAGGCTGCGATCCTCAGAAGGAATCTCCGTGAGGAACGATTATTAAGACCCCGGCTGGATTTCCTGATAATTTTCTTCACGAGCGCTATCGTTTTTCAGCGCAATCTATCATTTATTTAGACTACCTTCTCAGCCCCCATGTTAACTGTCAAACGCACCGGGGGCATGCTTTAAGTTTAATTTTTTATCGCAATTAACGCATGTGCAGAATGATCCGCCCCGTGCATCCCACCCGCTCTGTAGTAGGCCTACAGTGACTTCAACGTTGTGGCTTTCCCATGATCAGAGTAGCTGACTAACCACGGACCTATAACTACTGCAAGTCAAGAAACTCATTTTAAGAATGCAAGGCAGAAAAGACCCTGGTACTGCTTTTAACCAGATGCTGTTCTTCTCTACATGCACATGCTCAGCATAATCGTCTGCATTGTTCACTGAAGTAAAACCCTTTGAGTAAACTGTTCAACAAAATAACCTGTCCCACCACAGCCCGTGTTCTAATAAAGAGAATCTACTTATTATGAGGATTATTTTATTTCCTGAAAGCACAAAAAAAAAAAACACCTTTAACTTATGTTCCAAAATATGGATCTCCAAAGCATCCTTTTGCATCTTTTGAATTGTTACAATTGTATGGAGGTTGGTGAGGGCATCTGGTTCAAGTAGGGCGATGACGCCATCAGTAACTGGAAGAAGATGATTAGACAGTGCAATTATTACTTGAGCCAGAATATTGCCCCATCTAATTTGCAACGCGCTGGGTTGCGTGTAGGCCTACATATTTAATTATTTTGAATAACCAACCTCTTATACTGTAAAGGCACTTCTATCCTGGGGGGTGGGGGGGATCAGAGGAGCTCCCCCCAGGGATGCCCTCAGACACAGGACGCATAGCCTGCTCTCTCAGCCTCTGTGAGGGCTGCAGGTGGTGGACCCCCTCCAGTCTGCCGGGCCTCTGCATTTTTTCGATTTGCTAACATGGAGGAAAATGTTACCCTAATATTCAGTAAGCGCTATTTTGAAGACATATATATATATATATATATATAATGCATTTTGCCTAGGTGTAGCCTTCTAATATATCTAAATCCTATTAAATATTGGCAGTGTTGGGGTGGCTGGGAAATGTACTACTTACATTTACTGCTTAAATATAGTATACAAATATATACATGTTGAACATAGCTGTTAAATTAGGTAGAGCAGGCAAAACAGCACAATTTATTTGATTTCAATTAAAAATTAGTTTACCTGTTTAAACTATATTTTTGTACTTCATTTGCTGCCAAGTCCTCGTGGGGCAACTCGGGGTTGCGTAAATTGACACACACACACACACACACACACAGACACACACACACACAATTTACATATTTGAATAAGTGGAAGATATTAAACTTTCCTCTTATTTTATTTTACTAATTTAATTTACTCTCTCTCGCGCTCTCGCTGCCGCGGCGGTATTGCTTTTTTTTTTGTTAAAATGGCTAACTGCTCGGCATACACGTTCATTAGAATTTCCAATTTCGTGGGGGAAAGTAAGTGGATCTACGCTTTTGGTCCATGTTTGATCATGTTATCAGAGATCCATTGATGATGGCTCTTCATAGTCAACAGGCACGCCCCCAACCCAGAGTGAACATACTCAGAGTTGATTAACCCAACGCTGATCACCTGTTCTGAAACCGAAAACCCAGAGTTGCTTTTCAACCCTGAACTCTGAGTCAACCAACTCAGAGCGCAGGATTAAACTCAGAGTATGTTAAACCAGCTACCTGAAACAGGCCTCTGAAACCCGTGATGGGAAGTGACCGAGAAGCTTTTTGCTCTTTGTGCAAAAAAACTATCAATGTGACATGGAACGGCATTAAAGCGATTAAATCACACAACGCCCCCTCGCATGTTCCTCCCCAGCCCGACAGAGAAGCATCCGTAAACACTGAGATGTGTGACGTTGCTCTGCCCAACGTGTCCCCTCTCGTGAGAGTTCGGGGATTGCCCCTGTGGGTCAAATCGGGGCCCACTGATAGGGGAATGGTCACTTTGCGCCCCCGTTGGCGCACTGGGTCGATGCGCAGGTGAGAAAACCATCTCTGCAGCCGCCTCATGTGAAGCAGTACTCATTAACAAGGCATCAGCTTTATCTGCTCTCTCATATTTTTTCCAAGTGTAGCAGTGCATGAGTGTTAACGTGTGTTCTAATTAGTTGAATGATTTGTTTTCTTTTGGTTTTATTACTTCTTTAGTTCTGAGTTTATCTAAACTATCGTGTGTATTGTTTGTTTTCTTTTGATTTGATTACTTATTTAGTTCTGAGTTTATCTAAACTATTTCCTGTGTATTGTTTGTTTTCTTTTGGTTGCATGGTGAAGAAGAGTTTGCATTGAAAAAGAAAGAAGTTATTTAATAAATTGTATTTTTCTATGACATTTAAACCACGTCACATGCCTTTTAAACGAGTGGACTTACCTGTGTGCTTTGCACTTTACATCAATTCCCTGAGGTGAAATTCCCAGGGTGGCGTTGTGGTATCCTTTTTCTTATTTCTTAGTTAGATATTTTAGTTTATTCTCCTTTCGCCTACCACCTTGCCACACTTGGCGTTGTCGGTTCCTTTTTCTTATTTCTGAGTTAGATCTTTTAGTTTATTTTCCTTTCGCCTACCACCTTGCCACACAAGCAATCATTGCATTTGTGTGACCCTCTCCCTTTGCATGTCCACAAAACCCTCCATCCCTGAATGTTGCCTTTTTCCAGTTTTTAAAACCCAAGGCTGATGTAAACACTGACTCTGTGTGTGGGAGGCCAAAATGCCTGCATGCATAACAGTATGCTGAGTCTTGTGTCAGTGAATATTCAAGCCATGTGTGGATAGAGTACCACGATGCCTGAAAGTTTCTGCGCCTGTCGCCGTGGAGTGTCCTTGGATAGAGTTTCAGACGTGGTTGGACTGGACTATCGGCTCTTGATTTGGAAATGTCTGTTTGAAAAAGGAAAAAAGGCGTATTCAATTATTAAATTACAGCAGAGATTAATAATAATCACGATAACCTCATACATTGGAGTGTACTATCCCATGTTACTTCTAATGGATTATCTGAACACTATAGTCTGCTTAAAAACGTTATAGATTTGAGGCCATTCATCCAACTCTACTCCAGTTGAGGTGAGTGGTATGACTCATACCTGTTTATGAATTATCAGGCTGCTTTTTAACATTGCCACTGTATCAGATTGGGCAAATCTGAAGTGAAATTAAAGTGTCCAGCATGTGTGAAAGAGTGAATATACCTGGAGGTCCACTTGGGCCGCCACTCGTTGGATGCTCCTCTCTCTCGCTGTCTGAATCTTCTCTGTGGGAATCTAAATTATATATATATATATATATATATATATGTATGTATGTATGTATGTAGGTAACCCTTCCTTTTACAGTCCCCTAATTACTAGGTATTTACCCGGTACATACATGGTAAATCATAGTGTATTACTGGGTAATTACCACTGGTAATAAGAAGGTAAATACAGAGGTAGTTACCCAGCAAATACATGATAAATCATAGTGTATTACTGGGTAATTACCACTGGTAATAAGAAGGTAAATACAGAGGAATTATCCGGTAAATTATAGTGTATTACTCTGTAATTACCACTGGTAATAAGAAGGTAAATACAGAGGAATTACAGCTGAAGTACTAAGTAAAACCTCCACTATTACCCATCAACTCAACTAAGTAGCGTGTAGTTGTAACTGTTTTAGGTTGGTAATAACTCCGATATTGTGTACTTCCTAGGAAATTAGGCAACCAATTCTTATAAACACCTATTATCCAAGGTTTATGTTGTTAACAGCCCAAGTTTAATGATGTACTATCTAGAAATTAGCATAGTGCTTTCCAATAAAATACTTTTTCTTAGTTATTATTCGTAGCTACACCCATTTAGAAAGGGTTTATTCGATTTACCATTATGGAATTACTTACCTGGTAACAACCTCTGCAGGAACAGTTTTCCTCTAGTGTTATGGTACATCTTCTTAAATACTGGGTACGAAGCCGTTTGTTTCCATGGTATTACCAGGTTCTTACCATATAATTTATAATAGATACATTCCATTATCCATGCAGTCAACACAAACTTGTACCATGTACGTTCTGCGACGTTACCAAGTAAAACACACCAATTTACCCAGTAATTAAGCTGAAACTGTACTGTAAAAGGAAGCCTCGTTTATTTCCATGGTATTACCAGGCTCTTACCATATAAATTGTAACTGGTTATTCCCTTTTCCATGCAATCAACACAAACCATATATGTTCTGCAACATCGTTCATCAGTAGTTAAGCACTTTAATTGTTGTTATAAAACCCCAAACCACTGTTGATGAAAGGCATATTAAAATTAAACAAAATCAAAGGCTTATCTTTCAAACAATGCATATCTCACAAACAGGCACTGAACACTGAAGAAATCGGACAAAAAAAAGAGCCGTCCACATCAACTCAATTTAAATGTTACTGATGGTGTTTTCATAAAACACATGACATTGTTATGGCAAGTGACCACAAGGAAGACTGCTTCAACCTCTTCAATTTGATTAAGTGGTGAATGCCATGCAGCAATCTGCCTATGGGAGCATCTTTGTGGTCATTCGCAAACCAATGAGTCCACTCGATGAATGAGAGATGACTCTTTAGTGTCTTCTCTGTGAGGTATCCCTGCAGTCTCCACATCTGGGATTTGAAGGCTGACCAAGACCTGACCAGGTACCTCCAAATCTCCCCTTCCATACTGTAATAAAGAATCAGAAGACAAGAAAAATAAACATTAGGACTGTCAATTAATGAACATTTCTAGAACATGTAGAACTCAAAGATTATTTTGTTTATCAGTTAAAAAAGGATGCTGGTCCTCTGGCCATTGTGTATGGTCATATTGAAAAGAGAAAAAGGCATAGCCATAAATACAGTTAATAGGACGGGAGGGGACAGGCTGTTAGCTCCAATTAGCACTTTAGCATCGAGCTAGCGGAGCTTCTGTCATTCAAATAACTCAGACATGTTGTGAGGACACTGGGGTTCACGTGAAGACGGGATGTGTTGGTCTTCTCCACTTTAGTGCCTTTGCAGAAACTCCAGCGTTGACGACATCTCTGACGGGTAATGAATGTTGAAACAATAGAAGCGCCCAAACATCAAGCACAGGGCAGAAATGAATGAGGGGATGTTGTCATTAACGATATTTTGATCCACGCTCAAAATGGTGCGCCTTGAAGAAGCAGGATTGTCCTAAAGAGGAAAAAAACATAAAAACTTTAAAAGGCATGTCTTCCTGAAACATATAACAAAACTTTTTACGCACTTTTCAAGGTCATCCTCATCCTCATCCTCATCGTCATCCGCTTATCCGGGGTCGGGTCGCGGGGGGAGAAGCTCAAGCAGGGGGCCCCAGACTTCCCTTTCACTTTTCAAGGTCAGTTAAATTGCTAAACATAGATACAGTGTGTTGTATACAGGTTATGAGAGTGAAATGTAGAGCCTTCTAAGGCAAATTTCACTAAATTACTGAATGCGGATACTTACCACCCAATGGTTGGGGTCAAGTGGACTTTTTCCATCTGTATTTCCTCTGCAAGACATGTGTCCTCCACATATCAGAACATCGCGTCTTCTTTCTCATCGAAGTATGACAGCAGTAGCAACACCATCTCTTTGACGTCTTCAGAGAGACCACACAGCTCTCCTCTCATCGCTTTTAACTTTGTTAAAGCCTGTAGGAACCTTTTGTTCTTGTGGACAGCAACAGTATTCAGGTAGTTCAAGAGTCGTTTCCCTTTCATATCCAGATTCCTCGAGAACGTTTCTTGAAGCCCAATTCCGGTGAGTTCCCTGAAGTGGACTGCCATGCCAAGTTCCTCAAAGAAAAATTGCCACTGTTCCAGGAGATGCTTGATGTTTTCCCCCTGGTTAACTTCTTTACACAGGGAGTAGAAAGTGTTCTTCATTCATTTTTTCTCCCTTTTCCTTCTGGCTCTCTGGGGTCTCTCCAAGAGGAAGGAATTTTGGATCCCAGGTTATGCACCAATAAGTGTCCTGGATCGCTGCTCTCTTTTCTAGGGGGACTTCATCAGTGTCAGAATCATCAGTGCGATACCTTCGCTTTCTTATTATTGGGGTTGTTGATCGCTTCACATTCTCAATTCGGTTTTGCAATTGGTTGACAAGAGAGTGATACCCTTGCCCAATCACGTCTCCTTCTATGACGTCTTGCAAAGATTTAGGATATTTGATACCATCTTCTTTGCAACTTCAATAGACTTGCCACCAATCTTTCTACTTATGCAGGAACTTTTTTGTGACATCTTATGAAACACAAGTCGGACCATCTCCCTTCTGATTCGTGGACTTGATCGCTTTTCTCTCTCCAAAGTCTGCGTCAGTTCCTCTGGGAACTTATCCCACGGAATCACAAAGGTATCCGCCCAGTTGACATGAGGACTTTGGCTGCTGTTTGAAGAGGTTGGGGTTAAGCTTCCTGGTGAAAAAGACTGCAAGGGTGGAGGAGGTCCTGGCGAAACATCAACAGATGAGCTGGTGGTTGCAATACTTGACTTCCATCTCTCCATCGACTTTTCGTGCTTGAATTGGCCTCAGTGCAGACAGCAAGTCAGCTTCCCAATAAACTGGAAATCATCATAGGTCTCTACCCCAAGAGATTCTAACTGCTCTTCTAAAACATCCTTTGTCATCTCTGGAAGGTCAGGCAAGACCTCAGTGATGGCGAAGCGTATGTGGCGCAATAAGTCTTGTTACGTATTTTAAGAACATGAGCTTCCCCCACATAGCCTCTAGGAAGCAGATTCAAATACACAAGCTGTATTACCCTCACATAACCACTAGGAAGCAGGACTAAACATATAAGCCGTAAATACTATACATAGCCACAAGGGGAGCAGGACCTTACTGAAGGCTGCAATAGCTGCTCCATCCACAGAAGGCAGCACCTCAGACAAGTGAGGAAGCCGAGGCTAATACGTCACACCGGCTCCGCCCACTTCACACAGGCCACGTGGATTTGACCATAACAGTCTACAGAGAAGTGGAACGAGTCAGAAACTTCAGGTAGCTCAGGACTCGCGGGTTAGAGTTTTGATCAGCTGGGAGTCGCTCAGCACGTGTTCGACACACTTCCCCTCCTTTTGCTCCGTAGTTACCATACAGAAATACTTTAACAAATAAAGTGAGTTAAAAGCGATCCGGATTGGACCACTTTCTTCCAGAATAATGCAAGATTTGACCCTGACGTTCTTGGGAAGTGCCGGGTCCGAGACTCGGGAACACGCGGCCACCGAGACGCAAGACAAGCTCTTTGCAGGCCACACACGTATTAGGTAAGCAGAACCCATTGTCTTAAAGATTGAATCTGCAATAGAATTAGTTATAAGAACATTTAGGTGAAGAGCTTGTAATGCCTCCGTTTGGTTGCAGAGCTCCGTGGTTTCGGGCCTCGGGTTAAAATTCATAACAGCCGTGTAGTTGAACGCTAACAGATTTACTTAAATAATTATATTCAAGGAGCAAGGGGCCAGAAGTGTGTTTTTATGGGAATGTAGATAGAAGGTATCTGTAGATAGCTGTACTGTCTAACTGTTTGACCCTAAAGAGTTACCGTATTATGAGTGGGTCTCGCGGGTTTTGACTTGACGTGATTTGGTTGCGATTACCCGGAACTCGAGATACATGTGGTCTATGTTATTACCGTGGTTGTTAATAAATACATTTCTACCTTTACCGTTCGGATACGTTTGTAAACAAAACGACATGGTGACGGAAGTGGGATTCTTCCTGAAGACATCACTTGGACGACTTCATCTCTCGGAACGTCAACTTTGAAGTCTCGACCGCGGGAAGCGACAACATCGAAATGGCAGATGGATTCAGACGTCCGGACTCTCTCGTTTTCGATGAGAATGTGGCAGTGTACTGGCGCAAGTTTGAACGAGAATATGAGATTTTCATTGCCGCCGCACACAGCGATAAACCTGCTTGACGAGAGCTTGTATGCTCCTCAATCTCGCAGGACCGGAGGCTATAGAGAGAGAGCGGTCATTCACTTATGCGCCCGCCGTTCCAGCAGAATCTAGAGAGGACCCCGAGTGTCTTAAAAGAAAGTTTAAAGAAATATGCAACCCGGAATCAAATGTGATAATGGAGAGGCACAACTTCAACACCAGACACCAAAAACCTGGCGAAACAATCGAGGCATACGTGAGTTCACTGCGAAATCAGGCTAAAAACTGCAACTTCGGCGCATTGGAAAACGAACTGATAAGAGACAGACTGGTCTGTGGAATAAGTAGTCAGTGTGTCAGACGTACGCTGCTAAAAGAGACTGAACTAACACTGTCTAGGGCACTACGCATTTGCCAAATTAGCGAGCTCACTGAAAAACATAGCAAAGCCCTCTCCACCAGTGGCGATTCTAGGGGGTGGCCTGGCCACCCCTGAAAGTTCATTGGCCACCCCTGTGGCCACCCCAGATGTGATAGGTTGGTGAAGTTCGTCAACACAAGAAATAAGAGAAATACTGTCAATCAATGCGCTGCGTAGCGGTTATCAATGAAGTACTACATAACATTGTGTGGGGAATAGGTATTTTGGCGCCCCCTCTGGCCGCAGGCGCACACCTGCTCGTATAGACGGAATGAAACCGTCACTGGAATCCGTAGGTCCCCCCCCCCCCCCGTCAACAATCGCTGCCCGGGACGTAACTGCGTACGTTCTTTTCTTTTTTAGTATGCCACCCTAAGATTTGCTGTGGCCCTCATTGGCCACCCCTGGAATAACCCTCTGGAGGCGCCACTGCTCCCCACGCCTCAAACTGCTGCAACCGCCAGTGTGGCTGCTGTACAAATAAAACATAGAAACATCTACAGCAAAATGAAGCGCACTATGAGGGAAAATCCATCAATCTCCAGCTGCAGGAATTGTGGGGGAACCCATCCAGCGAAACGCGACCAATGTCCGGTTTTACTTGAATAACACATTTTTTTTGTTATTGTGTGGTGTTGCTTGGTTGCGAGTGCAACCCGTTATTTCTGTATCACTGCATTGATAAGGGGGCGGTTGATCTTCTTTGAGACAGTTGTTTACAGGTTTCCTGTTGCTGACACGACGACGATTGAACGCCTGAAGGAGGCTCCCATGATGTGAAAGTAACCTCTCTGTGAGCTGAGCCCTTGACAAGGAGGGACGAGTCTTGGGTTCATGAATTACAGGCCCCGACGGCGACAGAAGAAACAATGGCTGCACAATGTCCAAAACCACCCACATGCAACAGCGCACCAATACACGAAGATCACCTGAACCACCCAAATCCATGCTAGCCTATCAATAATCTTGAATTTTTAATTTTTTTATTATGACTACTAATTTTGTACTTTACTTTTGCACATGTTGAAAATTGTATGACCTTGTTACACATAACCAAAAAGTATTAGCTTAGGATTTCTATGGATACTTTTGTTTGTGTGCTGTTTGACCATATGATTGTATGATAACCAGGATATATGTTAATTGTTGTTTTGTTAATATGACTTGTATTACCTATGAGACCCATCAAGGCAAATGCCGTTTCAGTATTATGGTAATCCGTGGTGGTTTATCTCTAAATATGGAGTTTTTTCCACTCGGTTGGTGGTGTTGATGATTTATCCAACTTTGACTATGTTTTCGGTGTGGTAAATGGTGTTTATGATTTAAAATATACCTCCTTGGTCATCTGAGATGACCAAGGAGGGATTGTTACGTATTTTAAGAACATAAGCTGCCTCCACATAGCCTCTAGGAAGCAGATTCAAACACACAAGCTGCATTACCCTCACATAGCCACTAGGAAGCATGATCGAACACTTAAGCTGCAATAACTACTTTAAGTAGTTAAGACAAGTGAGGAAGCCGAGGCTATTACGTCACACCGGCTCCGCCCACTGCCCAAAGGCCTCGTGGATTTGAACCAAACAGACTAGAGTCCGGAAACAGGCCAGAGATCTCACCCACACCCGCAGAGAGTCATGGGCCTTTGCCCGTGGCTCGAAGTAGCTCACGTTATATCTCTCACACGTGTTAGACACGCTTCCTCTCCTTTTGCTCCATAGTTACCATACCGAAATACTTTACCAAATAAAGTAACTGTTAAATGCTATCCTGGATTGGAACCCTTTCTTGGAAGAACTCTGCAGAACCGATCCCTTGGCATTGTCTGACGATATTCTTTATGAGAGATACAGATTCTCATCAGAGGGTATTCGTTATTTGATCGTCCTTGTTGGACCGTATGTAGGCAATGCGACACAAAGAAGCCGAAAAAAACGCATGAAAACAGACAGAAGGGCCCAGCAACCTTGAAAAACATAATGGGCCCTATCTTGCATCCGGCGCAAGTGACTTAGGCCCCGTCCACACGAAGCCGAAACGGGCGAAACCGTTACGGTTTCGATCTATCCGGTTTCGAAGTATCTCCGTAAAGACGAAGCCAAGCGAAACCGGGTAGACCTGTAGAAACGCTGTAGTACACAAGCCAGGCCCATAAGGGGCGCTGCTTCTGCTACAGAAATCCAGAAGGAAAATAAATAAGAAAAGAGGCGAGCATGCGCATAAAGGGTGAGACTCCGCGGGCTTAACAGTCATTGGCTAGAGGATCGAAGGGGGGGGGGGCGATGACGTCATGGTTTGCGGTTTCAGTCGGTTTCAGGCGTCCACACGAATCCAAAACGAAACCGGGTAGATTTGAAACCACCTCCGAGGGTGGTTTCAGAAGTTTGCGGTTTCGGTCAGCGGATTCGCCGGCTTCGTGTGGACGGAAGGCCGAACCGTACAAGACCTTTGCGGTTTCGCCATGAAATCGGCTTCGTGTGAACGGGGCCTTAGTCACTGGCGCATGTGTCGTTGCTAGTTTACAACTGGCGCAGAGCGCTCTTTTGCCACCTGCGCCACTCGCCGGTAAATTAGGGAATGATCTTGCGCCCCAAGGGGCGGTTCGGCGGAAGGAGGAGGCGTGTTCTGGCGCAAACGGTATTTTGCCGTCTCTGAATACCATTGCGCTACTGACCAGGAAATACCTGGTTTAAAGTCAGTGGCGCGTTGTTCAGATGCTATTTTAAGGGCGCAAGCATACATGCGCATGCGATGCATACGGATTGCTTGTGCACCTCGCGCATACACTTTGCTTCTCTCATCTACCTAGCCGCACATTCTTGGTAAATTATTTGGGAAAGAACAGCTGATGCAGCGGTAATAAGTTGTAGGCTACTTTTTAATCAATGCATCTGCAAACACCGTACAGCAAACACATATTTTCTTGACACAGACATCGTGTAGGCCTACATACCCATAACTTTTAGGATTGATGAGTAGGCCTATTTGATCGTGAAAAACATTGTTTTACCGCGAGTGAGTGTTAAAAAGAATTAATGAATGCGGGCGCGCGTGTGTGCTCTGTTTAAACGCACGCAAACTAAACACTCTCATCATCATCTCATCTTCGTCCGCTTATCGGGGGTCGGGTCGCGGGGGGAGCAGCTCAAGCAGGGGGCCCCAGACTTCCCTTTCCCGGGCCACATTGACCAGCTCTGACGGGGGGATCCCGAGGCGTTCCCAAGCCAGTGTTGAGATATAATCTCTCCACCTAGTCCTGGGTCTTCCCCGAGGTTTCCTCCCCACTGGACGTGCCTGAAACACCTCCCAAGGAAGGCGCCCAGTGGGCATCGTTACCAGATGCCCGAACCACCTCAGCTGACTCCTTTCTAAGTAAAGGAGCAGCGGCTCTAATCCGAGTTCCTCACGGATGGCTGAGCTTCTCACCCTATCCCTAAGGGAGACGCCAGCCACCCTTCTGAGAAAACTCATCTCGGCCGCTTGTACCCGCGATCTCGTCCTTTCGGTCATCACCCAACCCTCATGACCATAGGTGAGGATAGGAACGAAGATAGACCGGTAGATTGAGAGCTTTGCCTTGCGGCTCAGCTCTCTTTTCGTAACAACGGTGCGGTAAAGCGAACGCAATACCGCCCCCGCTGCTCCGATTCTCCGGCCAATCTCACGCTCCATAGTTCCCTCACTCGCGAACAAGACCCCGAGCTACTTGAACTCCTTCACTTGGGCAAACTAAACACGTGACGCATAATACAATCAATGGCAATGTCTATTACCGCGGGGACACATGCATATTAGGATAGCATACAATACTGATAAGAAACAATGTTTATAATGTATTGCGTATATCATTAAATAGAACCACAGTTACCGCATATCATATGTTATAGCCTATCATACGTTTTCTTTGCCAAAATTTATTTGAGGTCTCAGTATTTCTGAAGTTGTGGAAGAAAAACCCCTTATTCCATGTGTGAATTAGGCCACATTATTGGGCAATAAACTAAGCCATTTGCAAATTCATGTGCATCTGTCTCATCGGAGACTGCAGACGCGCTGTCAAAATATCAACTCGTCCGATTCAAATGCGCTCATGGCTCTTAAAGGGGATGGGAGCTGGCACTCTCATTGGTTTGTTGCACGTTACGCCCAAACCACACCTACGGGTAATTAGGCTGCTTCAGACCAACCCTTTTGACGCTTGCGCCGCGGCGCAAGCGTCATTTATCCGCCTGTAAAATAGCGATAGCGCCGTAGAACCGCCCACAAAGCTACTTGCGCTTTGCGCTTTCCCACTTGCGTTTCAGACCGTTAAAATAGGGCCCAATGTCTGAGTGTTAGGCATTCGTTACTGCATATACTGCTATTTCCTGAAGAGAGAGAGAGAGAATATTAAGATTGGTGTAGTTTGTAGTAATGTAAACAATTAAAATGATGAATGCCGGGCATCCATCACTGCTTGGGTTGATAAGGCCTGAAGAGAAAGAACAAATTTAGTACAAATGTAAACATTTACAGATCGTTTAAACTATTAATGTTGGTGAATCAAAAAACATTGATTACAACCTACACAAATATTTGCGTGTTTTGCCGATATCAACTAGGGACTGGCTCCCTGTATTTCAGCACCCAGACACACAGAGCCCCAAATATACAAACACATATACTAAATTTACATTCTGGTTCCAACGCATTACCAGATGTCTAGGGTGGGAGGGAGCAAGGGGAAGAAAGAACAATAAGAAAATAACTTCAATTTAACTAACAATAGAAAGGCGAGTGGGGTCCGTGTATATTTTGGTAATTGGAGTTTCCCTTTATGAATGGGAATTACAAAACAAAAAAAGACTGGTTTATTTGACTTTCGTTTTGAAGCCCAAAACCAACAATTTAATTACTCATTATTTTTCTTTCATTTTCATTTTTTAATTACACTTTACAAAATGAAATTCAAAGTCAACAGGAACGAAAAAACTGACCAAAAACAAGCATTATTCATATTCTCGCACCGGAAGTCAGACAGGAGCGCATGGTCCGGGACTATAAAGGATAGCCTTATGACGATGACGGCAGCTGCGAGGATGGATCAGTATATTTTGTTCAGAAAGATCAAAAGAGTTTGTTTGCGCGACGAGGACATGACCATCCTCAAGTTAAGTCGGATCTTTCAGGTAGGTAAAAAAATACGACTACTACTAGCTTACTACCACTAGCCTACTACTAATAATTATAATGATAGTAATATCAGAGCCACTAGCCTAACTTAGCCTACTGTAATCGTCATGGTAGCTCTTTTTTTTTCAACTTCAAATATAGAAATAATGAAATGTTTGGCCAGTTAGTTTGGAGCGCTATCCTCATAACCTTGAATAAATCAGGTTTTGAAAACGCCATGATACCTCTAATATTAGGCCTAGCTGGCTAATGTTATTTAACTTGTGTATTTTTTAGGTCTCAAGTGACAGTCTGTATCTAACAGACGACTCCAATGTGGCTATATTTGCTGGAGAGTCGTCGGGCGTTTTCAGCTCACTAGACCTGAGTCCAAGGGGGCATTGTGAAGTACACGGCGAGGACGATGTCGCCCCAGGGTCAAGCACAACGGGGCAACGCTTTGCCTTCTCAAGACGTTCCAGTACAGTTACCAGTGGTTCACTGCAGGGTGCCTCAGCTGCTCTCCCCAGAGCCACTTCCAAAATATTTCAAAGGTAACTTTTAAGTCACGTATGAAACCAGAAATAATATACTGTGGCGATTTTCCTATAGATGCAAAGAGGGCAATGCCCCCCCCCCCCCCCCCCCCCCCAGAATAAACGTGAGTGACTCACACACGCATTATAGTTCTGTTTTGGAGTAAATTGATTTGTGATATACCGTGTGTGTTTCTCTCTGTGTGCGCTTGCTCTTGTGAAAGACTGCTCTCACGTCCCTCCCATAAACAGGTCAGTGTACCTTGCTGAGGTGGTTGGTGGGAAGCTGAATCCTAGCAGAATGGTGATGGTGAGGTTTGCAGAGTGCGAGGCTTCTCTTCCGGGGATTGCCACCAAAGTACAGGATGCCATTGGAAGTCATGAGCCTTTAATACTGACTGATGCACAGGGCAACGCCATTGTGGAGTCAGAGGGAACAACAGGTGGGTAACGTAAAAAAAATGTTTCTCTGTTTTGAGTCTATGCTTTTGATTATGAATGAGTGATCCACTTCAGCTGAAATGTTTTCTCCTGGTTTCCACTCCTACTCCAAGGGTCGCCTTATTGGAGACAAAATGCAAGAAAGATTCTTGCTGTTCCAGAAAAGGACTTTACAGAGCTGCAGGGCACCAAAAGGAGGAGAATGAGGTAGGCTCATTTACACTGAAATGTGCTCCTTTTTTGTTGCTTTGTTGCTTTTTCTGTTAGATTAATCTTTACTTGACTTTTCAGACAATTTTGCCATTGCCATCTCTGTATAGGCCACACCATACATTGGGTTAGCATTCCCTTATACCCTGTCTGCCACTAAGAAACCAACTTGCCCTTAAAGTATGAAAGCCTGTCAAATACATTTCCTAAATGGCAGCTCTACATTTATAAATCAAATAGGCCTACTTTTTTTTTTTTTGCAAAGGTTAAGCTTCTACCCCACCATCACCAATCCTGGTCACCACATCAAGTACATATCTAACCTCTATGTTTTGTTCTATCCTCTGTGAAACAGCCGGAAAAATGAAGAGGTTGGAGGCATTGCAGAGGTCACAGACAAAATTGAAGAGCTGGTTCTTGCATCTCAGAGTCTCCCGGATGTCACTTTAGCAATCAGGGAGCTCACCAGTCTGGCTGCAGTTCAAAGACTGACCCTGACTCATTCACAGCTACAGGCCATTAAAGGAGCATTTCACCGGTGGAGGCATGAATATGTATTGAAATTGGGTCCTATATGTAGTCGAATAATAAAATAAAATTCTTTTTGGCGCTTGTGGATTGAAGACAACAACTCCCACCATGCACAGCTTCGCTGGCGGCCACTCCCGCTGATCATCTCCGCCTATCAGACACCTCCTTGTTCCATCTACTAATGGAACCAAATCAGCGTGGAGCTTGACCCGACGTCACTGGCAGAGAGTAGTGACGCTTGCACAGAAGCATACGGCCGACATCTTTCTTTATTCTGGGTGGAAATAGTAACATAGTTACGCCATTAAATGCGTTTATGTAAACATTTTTAGTGAGAAATGTGCATTATACTTTCATCATGTTCGCTCGTTGAATGTGAAGGATGTTTGGTTTGATAGTTATGACGAAGAGGGAACGCTCCATTCACTTGCATGGACAGCGTCTCCGGGTGCTAAGCAACCTCAACGTCTTGGCGGACTATCTGCTGATCAACACTACGAATGCTGGAAACACACCAGACACACCATGTGAAGTTATTTAACCCGATTATTGTTATTTATATCCGAGATTATTTAATCTAACCCGATCTAAACTCTATCATGCACCCAAACATGGCGGCGTTTGGGTTTCCTACCTCGGACTCCTAAATCCAGCGCAGCCACAGTTGGCGCGTTGAACCATTTTTTTGACACACAATGATCAAGCGTCAAGTTAGGCACGTTACACGCGTTTGGTGTGGCCGTAGCATTATGCGGTTTCACCCAAAGAAGGCGAACATCACGTCACCAAGTCACCAAGACAGCGCCAGGAGACTTACGCCACTATCTGCCAATGGATCGTGGATGCCTGGGCTGATATAACAGTCTCAACTGTGGTCCAAGCTTTCACGAAGGCAGGAATAATCACTGAACTGCCAGGCAACAGCAGCGACACTGACTCGGATAATGACGAGAGGGATCCGGGCATGTTGGATGCCGTACTCGCCCAACTGTTCAATTCGGACACACAAGAATTCGAGGGATTCGTAGACGGGGAATGAACTGAAAAGTGAGCTTATTGTTAAGAGATATTGATATTGATCAGATATTGATGAGATATTGTTAATATGCACATTAACGTTTGAACATCGTTACCATGGGAGTGACCGGAGTTGTCAGAACGCTTGATAAAGTTTGACTTTATCTGACTGTTTTGTTGACATTCCCTTTAGCACAGCTCGGTCTAGTCGATGCATAACGCAACCCCAGTCAAACGTTTGACTGCAGTATCTTCTATTCTATGCGCCTTATAATCCGGTGCGCCCTATAAATGAAAACAGTTCTAAAATAGGCCATTCATTAAAGGTGCGCCTTATAATCCGGTGTGCCTTATAATACGGTAGTCCTCGTTTGTATTTCTTTCGAAATGGTGAACTTTTGCATGGAGCCATCTTCTATGTCAGATCCAGTACCCTCCGCCAATGTACTTCAGTTTTATCAACAGCCTCGGTTATCTTAGCTTCAGACGCTGTGGATGTTAGTTTCTGCTGGTGAAGTCCCACCCACTGGCACTGCTCTAATAGGTCTGTAGCGTCAGTGGTTCCCACCCCCCTCTAGGGGGTGGGACCCACTAGTGCCCACTAGTGGTTGTAGTCTTACGAGAATCATCCCCTCTTACACTTCCTATTTTCTTGTACGCAAAAATCGTCATATTGCGTCACTGAAAACAGGAAGTGTTGGAGATCGATGCGGATCTCTCCAGTCTCTCCAGAAAATAAGGGAATAATGCTAGACCATTCAAAAATATGCGGGGGGTTCTAAAATACAAAGCTTATGTGAAATGGGTGAAGTTGCCCTTTAAGCACGGGTTCTCCTGTGTGCTCCAGTGTTTCCAAAACCTCATTGGCTGCAAAACTTGCGGCTTAGGAGCTCAGACACCTGTGCAAAATGTAGGGGAAGTGTTGAAGGAAACAGCATGTTTGAGGTTAAGGGCCTATCAGAGGCACTGTCTGTCCTGAGGTCTCTTTTTGAAGAGGAATAATATGTATTTGTTTACTCACAAACAGGCAGGTAACAGAGTGTTTTTTGTTTTTGTTTTATTTATTTTTAAATTGGGTCAGAGTTCAAACGCCCACTGCCACCAGTTCCACTCATTTACGTTCTTCTTACATGCTTTACAAGTGCCAACAATTTTTTTTACATATTGCGCCGAGTTGTGGTAATGAGAAAGAGAAGCGCCTCTTTGTATGGTGTGAAATCATTGTTGATAGCTCTAGACATCAGTTCAGAAATGTCAGAATATTGTTCTGCAAACTGGTTCTCAGCCATTAGTTTGTCTTCTTCTGTTAAAAATGGATCTACTCCAAAGGTAGATTGTGGTGTCAGGGAGGATCCCAGCTGTTGTCTGTAGAGTTCTGCTGCTTCAGCTGAGTGAGGCAACAGTTCCTGTGGGATTTTTTTGGGACACCCACTGCCAGCCAAGTCATTTGGTGTTCCTTTACCTGTAAAATAAAGACATACTGTTGACATTGAGACTTATGTGTGTCTGTTTTTAATTCTGTTGTAATTATTTTAATGTTTGCAATACTGGTTATTTTACCTGGAATTCGATGAGCATTCCAAGACTCTACCACTCTTGTAAGACCAATCTGGCACAGCTGACCAGTCAGGCAGGACACACAGTATTTGACAAGGCTGTCATCCATGTCTAGTAATTCCTGGTCCACCAACTGCAGAAGGGCTTTCTTCAGGGGGTAGTTGACACGACTATTTATCTCCAGCCAGATTCGTTCAACTGTGTGATTCTGAATGTGAGGCAAAAACATATTAATTTATTCCAATGGTCAAATGAAAAAAATGTCTTTAACAGTACATTTTGCAGAATTCTCAGTAACTCAACCAAATCTGCAGACTTGCCAGAAAAGTGTTCTGCTTATCATACAAGTTGGAAAGCATAGCAATTCTGAAAAAGAAGACTGCATGCTGCTAAAAACAAATTACTGTATCTAAATAACAAACAATACAAAATATTAACAAATAATTTCAACAGGGATAGCCACAGTGTGTGTTGGTGAAGCAACTATAGAAAACTACTGAACTGTACCCTTGTGGATGGAGTTTGCAAGTAAGGTCTTCTCTCCTGATCGTAGCGATGAGATGATAGCAGCTCCTGAATGAAGAGTGTCAAAAAAAATTCCTTCCCATGATCCACGCGGACCTGGTCCCACATCCCATTAGCTAGTATTGCAGGCCTATTGGGTGAAAAACGTGGTTTTAATTTGAGCAAAGCTTTTCAAATTTAACCATTCAAAATCAGTTCTTCTCTTTAAAATATAAATGATTCAGTTATAAAGTAACTATTAAGCTGACAGCATATTGTCACATTCGCCTATGTCGGATACTATTTCCAGTGGCAGTATAAGAGTCTGTCAGTTATAGGGGACTACGCAGCTTTTTTTAGTAGGACATCCAAAATCACATAGTCTAGATAGTGCATATCACAATCTTGATACCATATTGATATATTCGCCAACATCCGGCTTGGCTCACATAAATGATAGAATACTGTTAAATGTCATTACATGCTGTTACCTGAAAACATCTTCATAGATGACAAGGTTATTTTTTATGGCCATGGTGGAGTGACCAACAATCTTTTTGCTATAGCCGTCAATGGCTACAACATGTGTAACCCCAAACATTGCCAACTTTTCATTCTGGTCCATATTAACCTTCTGTCCCATGTAGTCTGCTTGGTATGGTATGGGGTTGAGGTTGCGAGAACCCTAAAAGAAGACAAAAATAATGTGACAATTCCACAAACGTAGGCTTCTACACTATTCTCAACAGATCCGGACACAGTACGCCTACAACTTCCTTACTTGAGTCAGTACTACTGTGTGTTAAAAGTTTTTCTGAATGTTTCATGCTTGGCTGTTTAACTTACAGGTTTAGTCTGGATATGGCCAATGGAGTCTTTGGACTCTTTTTTTAGCCAATGGACTATTTTACTGTTGAATAACCTTCAGAGAGGAGGATGTAATGATATCTTTAATTGATGTGTGGAATGGACTTATGTTAAGCATCCATGTCTAGTTTTATGGCCATTGGCCCACCTCAGAGAAAGGAGGATGTAATGATATTATATGACCACTGGGTGGCAGGGTGGGGTTGCTGCATTGGAGGGAGGCAGGCTCAAGGCAGGATGACCTTACACTTTTGGGCTATGCACACTATAATCACTGATCCATGAATTGATTTCTCATCAGCGTCATTGAAAGCAAGTGCATGTGTTAGTAATTGTGATGGTTATAGGCTAGCACTGAAGTACGACAGTAGATAAGTGACACACCGCTACCTGAAACATCTTGAATTTGTATAGCCTACCTGACGTCTTGCTTCATTGTAAGGTCGGTGTATAGTTCTAAGAACTGATCCTATACGTGTCTCTGCAGCATGTACCCCTTTCACGGCGAGGTACCCCTTCATCATTTTTCTACCAAATGTTGGTCCCGTCTAGAAAACAACAAATAGGCCTATGTTTTTACTATTCCAAAATCGAAATAAATTGCTTTGCACATGCACACACATCGGCCTATCAAAGAAGAAGTTTTCATACCTCGGCTATGGCTTTTGCCACCTCCAACTCCAGATGTTCCTCGGGCAACCCCCTCAAGTTTGCGCCGTTTTCAGCACAGAATTTTCGCACATTTCGAGCAGAAAATCCTCTTCCGCCCCCGCTTTCCACTGAAATGCGCGCAGAGATTTCTGACGATGACAGGCCTTGTTTTGCCAATTCTAGAATAATATCTGAGTAGGGCTCCAAAGACATTATTCTCGCATTATTCGCGCTTTATTACAGTCTGAATAGCGGCTTCCGGTGCGAGAATATGAATAATGCTTGTTTTTGGTCCGTTTTTTTCGTTCCTGTTGACTTTGAATTTCATTTTGTTAAGTGTATTTAAAAAACGATAATGAAAGAAAAATGCTGTGCAATTCAATTGTTGGTTTTGGGCTTCAAAACGAAAATCAAATAAACCAGTTGTTTTTTGTTTTGTAATTCCCATTCATAAGGGAAAATCAAATTACCAAAATATACACGGACCCGAGTGGCCTTCTTCTTTCTGCAATATGAATAAGGAAGTGAGGGGAAGAGAGTGTTTGAAGGTAGATTCACGAAGGGGGTGCGGAGAACTTTTGAGAACTTTTCGGCAGCAAACGCGTGATGACAGCCAATCAGCGTTCAACGGCGTTGCCACTGAGGCGTTGCCACTGAGGCGTTGCCACTGAGGCGTTGCCACTGAGGCGTTGCCACTGAGGCGTTGCCACTGAGGCGTTGCCACTGAGGCGTTGCCACTGAGGCGTTGCCACTGAGGCGTTGCCACTGAGGCGTTGCCACTGAGTGACCATGCCGTAACAGCCAATCAGTGTTACTCCCTTGGAATGACCTAGAGTTCACTACCGTTACATTTATTTAGTAACTCGAAAAAAAAACACAAATCAGCATTTAGTAGTGTAGTTTGTGTTTACAGTTAAACTAAACTATGAGTATGCTAAAGGAATAGAATAACAACCCCAAACAAAACCCAGTTGGGTGCCAGGCAGCACCAGCCTCCCAGGCTCCGAATGGTCTCATGAACCCATAAACGACGGCATTCCGACGTCTCTCCCTCTTCCACAACAGGTAAAGACATGCAATGCTCGTAATGTCGGCCATGTTGTGAATGAATTCAGAAGCACCGCGGGCAAACTTGCCGTGCAAAACTTTTGCTGCGCGTCAAAACTTTGCTGCGCCGCAAACTTGATTTGCTGCGCCCGCAAAACTTCGGCGACAACGCGTTCGAGCAGCAAATGCATCTTTTGGTGTGAACGCAGGGTCCTGAGGGAGATGAACAGGTTTCAAGGGGAGGGAGGTGTTAGAGGGGTGGGGTGGGGGGGTACTCGTGTGTAGGGGGCCTGGAGGGGGGGCGGTGGGGGACTTTACGAGCGTAGGGGGTCAGGGGGTCTTTTACCTTAATAATTCATCGTCTTTAATAACAAAATACCAACAGACTTGAATGTAAAATGTAAGCATGCAGTCTAGGGTGGTATTTAGCGGATCGGCAGATAAGATAGTATTTACTCCGACGTCCGCTATGGTGCTACTGCTTAGGAACACAGACCGTGCCGCCTCAGCGGAGGAAGTGAAAGATAACTCTCGTTAATATACTATTTTGGCCCGATCTATACAGAGACCGATAGTGGAGGACTTCACCTCTCAACCAGTACCAAAAACGATCGTTTAACGACGAGTACTCGAAACAACTCAAGTGTAAAGAAGGGGGGAGGGAGTGCCTTCAGAGTTCCTTGCAACCGTTGATCTACACGTGTTTGTTATGCTTTTTTAACTCGAGGTCTAGGCCTCTGGAGCAGCACGACCGGACGGTGGCTAAAACAACTTACACCTAAATGTTCTTATAACCAATCCTATTGCAGATTTAATCTTTAAGACAATGGTTTCTACTTTACCACAGACGTGTGTGGCCTGTGGAAGTTTGTTTTAGCGTCACGCCCGCCGGGATTCTCGGGACTTTCTTCCAAACGTCGGGGTCACCCAAATTATTGCAGCATTCTTGAAGAAAGTTGTCCAATCCCGGGTTGCTTTCAACTGACTTTATTTGTTATAAAGTAGGCATGTTTCGGTATGGTAAACTATGAAGCTTAAAGCCCATGGTGCAGGTTAACGGAAGTTTGATTAATGGGTACATAAAGCACTCAAAATATGTATATAGAGTTAGAAATGTCTCCAAAATGGTGTTAAAGTCCAGTTTTTGTAGTTTTTGGTTAGTAACGGTTATTTTTTACGCAATTTGGCGATGACGTCACGTAAGGTAGACGCATACTAGAACTAGCATTATGGCGGACGGGGATGAGGAAGAGGTAGCAAGACCCACTGTCAACATTTATGATGGCCCACAGCCATATAATTTCGAACCGGTTAGGCGTATGAGGGGAAATGAGGAAATACCGAGAGCCGATGGCCGTCAAAGACAAATAAATGCATGGTCAGAGGAGAATGAGTGGAGAGTTGGTGAAGTGTCCTGGTGAGTTGCTGCCATTTAGAAACGCAGCAGGGAGCCCTGGAGCTAGTAGTCTATGAACAGCAGTGCATACAATAACTTATTTTTTTTTACTGTCAGTGAATAGCATCGAATGAAAGTCAACGTTTTCTTTATATCTAGTGACAGTGATTATGTCATTGGCTCAGATAAGTACCCTAAACTTAGTCAGAAGATCCAGAAATAGAAGGCATATTATGCCTTCTATTTCTTCTAAATATGGGCTAGCTTGACAGTCCCACCTGTGAACCCTAGTGTTTATTCTAAGCTTTCCCTTTCTCCGGTGAAAATGTTGTTTGCAAACGTAGCCGACGCCGAGTAGGCTGGTTATGTCTTCAGTGTGATTATTTTTGATAGTGCTAACTCGTTTTCCTCGTGATTGATTGTCATTGAAACTGTCAGGGTACCGCTTACCGGGAGAGAGCAGTAAGCGTGTCTGTGTCACTGTGTTTGGCAGGTGTCTGTGTGGGCGGTGTCGTCCCATGGAAACGATGGTGGAGAGCTTGTGTTGTAGGGAGGTGAGCGCGTTTTGGTCGCTGGTCGAGGAGCTCACCCCGCGGCCAGCAGATTTAACGTGCCTAACGCAGCATCCTGGATTTGAGGCATGCTGCCTGAATCCGTTTTTGCTAAAAATAGCATACACACACTTCAGGCAGGATCATGGTCCCCTTCAAGCCAGCACGCACGAGTATGTTCATGGTTTCTGTTTACTTTACAAATCTTTTTACACTGAGTCATTTGAACCAACAGTTATAGGTGACAGGAGATGTGTTGCATACACAATAAACATGCATAAGAAACAGGCTTAAAATGATGTTTCCAACCTACTTACAGAGTTTTCAACTTAAGAATCTTTCCTACTTATCCCTAGGCAATACCGGTACACTGTGTACAGGCAAGCTATACGCTGGGCTTATGGCGTTTTAGGTCAGGAGTATAATGAAGCCTCTACCCTCTTGTGTGGTTTAAACCATCAGACAGCAATTCCAGAATGGTGACCAGACCTATCAGGGCTTTCAATGGCCTTGTTTGGATGAGATGAATAAAAATAATAGTTATGCTTATCTATATAAAAAATGGTTAGGCACAAAACATACAAGGAACACTGATGAAGGGCTAGACCCGCAATGTTTAATTCTAATTCTAATTAATTCTGCAATAGTGTAGTCATACCCGAGGGTCAGTTGATGGTTCTCTTTCTCTCTCTCACACACACACACACACACACACACACACACACACACACACACACACACACACACACACACACACACCACACACACACACACACCACACACACACACACACACACACACACTATTTCATGCATGCATACATGCAGTGATACATGCAAAAGCACATCAAGCAGACACACAGTGAGCCCAGACAACACCGCACACAGAGGTTGACAAGGTACAGGTAAAATGATTACCAAATTATTTTGAATTACATACAAAGAAATTTCATGCAAATAATAACAACTAAATCATTGGACTTGTCCGTGTGAAAAAAATAATAATGTGAAATTAGGTTTCTTGAAGCGTGACTGCCGGGCTAGGTAGAGGCTGATGGCCTCCTCCTTAGGAATCTGTTCGAAGGATTTGGCGATGGGGGCGGGTGCATCGGAGGACAAATTGGCGCCAACCTCTCGAAGAACCGCGGGTGAATTGGCGTAGCTCTCCCGAGGGGGCTTCATTAATGATGTTGCATAACCTGCAGACATAATAATAATAATAATAATAATAATAATAAATAATAATAATAATAATAATATTACTTTATAAAGCTCATTGTCACTGATCACTTGTGCGCCATCTCAAATATGATAGAACTGCTGACCCTGCTTACGTATTTGAGGCTGCCTCTTGATGGGACGCACCACATGGGCACCTTTTTTCTGAAGCGCGGATACCGCACGCAGTACTTCTCCGTCCCGTCACTTCTCGTGCTGTCTCGCGATTGGCATTGTGATTATAATTGCAGCGCTGCTAAGAGAAGCCTACAAAATAACACATTTGAGGAAAACCTTGACACTTGGTGTATGACAAAATACTACAATAGGCACGTTAATAGGTACTATTATTACTATAAAAGGCATAATAATTGGCAGTGTTATTCCATTGGATAGCACTGACCTGCTATACATCCCAAGGTATGAAAACCCTGTGTGCTTGGGCGCGAAGTGCAAGATGAGGGAGTGGTAAGCCTCAAGGGAGAAGGTCTGGTGCTGTGGAGACAGCTGACGAACATCTTTCAGTAAGGCAGCCCTCATCATTATGTTCTCCAACTTGACTTCTGCCAATGAGCCTGAAAAGACCAAGACAGGTAGGCAGGGAGGCAGACAGACACACAGACGGAAAACGTACAAATAGACAGGGAAGATGGATACAGGACAGAATTCCTTTTTGAAATGGAAACACATGAAATTGTCCTGCATATGAATTATGGCAAACATAAACAGTAAACAGAATGTTATGAGATTGCCAGGGAATGAAAAAATAATTTCATCACAAAGGTCACATGTCAAAGCATCCAGGACAATTACTCAAAGACAGCAACTAAAACAAAACTATGCAGAGCGTGCATAATACCAGTACTGTACCTGGGT
>NC_044061.1:28439561-28494561 GCF_902167405.1 Gadus morhua | reverse complement strand
TTGACAACACAACAACAGCTGCTGCAGAGGAAGTAGATGTTTGGATATTAGGATGTCAACATTTACTCCATACATTTCTCCTTTTCATTTCCTGGTGACTTTAATAATCCCTCTGTTAGGAGATTTAAATACGGTGTGTAATATTTTGTTTGCGGAGGCTCGCTTCCCCCTGAAAAGTCTCTTAATCTCCGCTTAGGGGTAAATAAGATAAGAGGGGAGTGAGGCCGACAGAGAGAGATGGAGTTCTGAATGCAGCCGAGGAGATGAGATGCTGGGACCAGCTTGGTTTACCTTTGCATCTCTCTTCCCCAAAATCCCCAAAGCCGCCGTGCTTTGAGTGTGTGCTGATCTAATGATCGCTGTTGCAATGTGATTCCAATTTTCATATCATTCATCATGCTGTGCTTCTACTCTTTGTACTCGCTGCCGCCATGCAGCAAACATTTACTGAAGAACAACGTGAAGAAATCTATCACTCTTTAATGCCTCACGTTTTAAATCCATCTGCTCCTCTCCTGATCACACAGCTGGGAGACGCCAGTGCTGATCTCTGAACAGTGTGAAGGAATTACGAAACCGCTTCTTACTATTACAACTAGTGCTGTCAAGCGATTAAAATATTTTATCGTGATTAATCGCATTAATGTCATAGTTAACTCCCGATTAATCGTGAGCAATCGGGATTAATCTGAATTCTTTGTTCTATGCTACATATCCCTTGAGCCATGAGCAAATTTGAACCTGACTAGTTGATATTTTGACAGCGAGTTTTCAGTCTCCGATTAGACAGATGCATGACCACATGAATTTCAAACTTCAAATCCCCTTGATTGAATACAAATAAAAAAAAAAATAGAAAATTCAACGCAACTCTGACGTCCCCCAGCTGGTGGGGGGCCAATGCCATCAAGCGTTTAAGATGTCCACACAAATCCTAACACGACCGCATAGGTCCGGATAGATTTGAAACCAGCTCCGAGGGTGGTTTCTGAAATGTGCGGTTTCGGGCACCGGATTCGCCGGCTCCGTCTGGACGGTCGGCCGAACGGACAAGACTTATGCGGTTTCACCAAAAAATCGGCTTCGTGTGGACGGGGCCTTAGAAGGCAAACACACGTTCACCAAGAAGGGGAGACAGCGCCGGGCGACTTACGCCACTATCTGCCAATGGATCGTGGATGCCTGGGCTGATATATCAGTCTCAACTGTGGTCCAAGTTTTCACGAAGGCAGGAATAATCACTGAACTGCCAGGCAACAGTAGCGACACTGACTCGGATAACGACGAGAGGGAGCCGGGCATGTTGGATGCCGTACTCGCCCAACTGTTCAATTCGGACACTGAAGAAGAAGAATTCGAGGGATTCGTGGACGGGGAATGAACTGAAAAAGTGAGCTTTACGTGTTATACGTAACTGAACAATGTTGAGTTATGCACAACGTTTGAATTAGCGGTATCAGACTGTTTTACGTGTTTACAACTGAACAAGGCTGGGAGATATTGTTAATATGCACATTAACATCTGAACATCGTTACCATGGGAGTGAACGGAGTTGTCAGAACGCTTAATAAAGTTTGACTTTATCTGACTGTTTTGTTGACATTCCCTTTAGCTAAGCTCCATCTAGTCGATGCATAACGCAACCCCAGTCAAACGATTGACTGCAGTATCTTCTATTCTATGCGCCTTATAATCTGGTGCGCCCTATATATGAAAACAGTTCTACAATAGGCCATTCATTGAAGGTGCGCCTTATAATCCGGTGCGCCTTATAGTGCGGAAAATACAGTAGTCCTCGTTTGTATTTCTTTCGAAATGGTGAACTTTTGCATGGTGCCATCTTCTATGTCAGATCCAGTACCCTCCGCCATTGTACTTCAGTTTTATCAACAGCCTCTGTTAGCTTAGCTTCAGACGCTGTGGATGTTAGTTTATGCTGGTGAAGTCCCACCCACTGGCACTGCTCTAATAGGTCTGTAGCGTCAGTGGGTCCCACCCCCTATAGACTAGTGGTTGTAGTCTTACGAGAATCCTCCCCTCTTACACTTCCTATTTACTTCTACGCATCAATCGTCATATTGCGTCATCTTAAACAGGAAGTGTTGGAGATCGATACGGATCTCTCCAGTCTCTCCAGAAAATAAGGGAATGATGCACGACCATTCAAAAATATGAGTGGGTTTCTAACGATACAAAGTTTAATGGAAATGGGTGAAGTTTCCCTTTAAGCCTGGTCTTAACTATGCCCGGTCTTAGCCATGTGAATGTTCCATGGAATGCGCATATCACCGCGTTGCTAGGATACCTCGTGACAACAGCTTTTTACTATTTTACTTGACATGTTGTTGGACACCGAAATCAATAATTCATTTGTTAATTCAACGTCATTCCTCAATTGTGTTAATGCCTAACAATAAAACACTGCAAACAAATGTAATTAAAATATGTATTTGTAATGTCTGGTTTACAACGAGCAGGCATTTAGACGGGAATGGTTCTTTTTTACAGAAGCCATGCATTGAACATCATCAAATGACAAGGAGCTAAATTGAGTTGTTTTGAGACTGTAGGAGAGATCTGTTTAATGTGTCGGCCTATATAAAACATATAAACAATATTAAAACAACATTCACAACTGATTATAAGTTGAGAACGGACTATTCGGCCAGCGATATCTTCCCGACAGGCGGTTGATCTGTGAACACTGATCATATCGCCGGCTGTGTTTTGAAATGCCCCGTTTGCATAGAAGCGAAGGGCAATGAGCAGTTGCAAAGATGGTGGTAGCGCTGCATTGGATTGGATGTAATTGCTATAGAAACAGCCTGGAATTTCAACTCTACGCCTGCCCCTGACCAGGCGTAGGATTTACGCCTAGTCTTAGTGAAAAGAACGCTAAGCCCAGTTGGTGCAACCGGCGTAACGGTTAGGTTGGACTTAGAACGCCAAGTTACGACCAGGCGTAGTTAAGACCAGGCTTACGCCCAGTTGGTGCAACCCAGCCCAGGCTACTTCGGGGCAACCCTTTTTCGATTTGCGTCGGGTCGCAAGAGTCATTTATCCACCGGTATAATAGCAACGGCGAGCCCCGCCCCCAAAGTTTTGCCCTTCTCACTTGCGTTTCAGAAAATAAAATAAAATAAAATAGGGCCCATTTTGATTGAAGGATGTTTTATATACATGGTAGTGCAGCAAACTCAATCCTCTTATACATACTGAGTATACTTATTGACAATTTCTGAGGTGCTATCCTTACATATTGACTACACTTATTGACAATATCTGAGGTCCTATCCTTACATATTTAGTATACTTATTGACTATATCTGAGGTCCTTTCCTCACCAGGGAGATAGTGGTCTGTGTTGTAAACTGTATTATGTTGTTGCCTTCTGTTATCATGCTCCGCCACTCTGTTATTAAAAACAATAAAATAATTACAGCTAACAGCAAGAACGTAACATTAGATCGTTGGGCTGAATGTTCACTCAACGGAAGAATATAATGAGTACATAAATGGATTTAATTAATGGAATAAGCATGAGGGAATAAACACAAATAGATTTAATAGAAGTACAAAAACCAAATGCATCTAGATATAAGTATGCTATATGTTGCAATGACATGATTTTCTGTGTGTTGAACATATGACTAATAATGCTATGAACCCAGTATGGTGAGGTTGACCTTGACTTGCTTCCTGGAGAAAGCTATCTCATGTCCAAAATGAGCTCATTTCAGCATGGAGTGGTCTGAGGAGGAGGAGGAGGAGGAGGAGGAGGAGGGAGGAGAAGGAGGAGGAGGGAGACGGAGGGAGGAGGCAGAGGAGGGAGGAGGAGAAGGAGGAGGGAGGGAAGAAGGAGGAGGAGGGAGGCGTGGAGGAGGAGGGGGAGGCAAAGGAGGAGGAGGGAGATGGAGGGAGGAGAGGGAGGAGGGAGGAGGAGAAGGAGGAGGGAGGGAAGAAGGAGGAGGAGGAGGGGGAGGAGGAGGAGGGAGATGGAGGGAGGAGGCAGAGGAGGGAGGAGGAGATGGAGGAGGGAGGGAAGAAGGAGGAGGAGGGAGGCGTGGAGGAGGAGGGGAAGGAGGAGGAGGGAGATGGAGGGAGGAGGAGGGAGGCGTGGAGGAGGAGGGGGAGGCGAAGGAGGAGGAGGGAGATGGAGGGAGGAGGAGGGAGGTGGAGAAGCACGATGAGGGATATGGAGGGAGGAGGCAGAGGAGGGAGCAGGAGGAAGGGGGAGGGAGGAGGACGAGGAGGGAGGATGAGGACGAGGAGGAGGGAGGAGGATGGAGCGGTAATAGCCAGAGAGGGATCTCAATTGATAGATCCATCCAGCGCACGGCCACAAACTGACAGGCCTAGGAGGGGCTCTTAGCAGAGAGGCCTGGGAGAGGAGATAAAGGGAGGTGGTGGTGGTGGAGCCATAAGGCACAGTCATTATCCCCAGACTTGTATATCCCTTGACAGCAGAGCCCGGTCTTTTCCAAGGTCTCCCTATGTACGGCCAGAGAAGAGAGACAGCAGAGAAGAGACCCACAGTTGATGTGTGTTTGTGTGAGATTGCGTGGGGCGGCAGTAGCTCAGGTGGTAGAGCGGGTTGGCTGCTAACCCGAAGGTTGTTGGTTCGATCCCCGGCTTCACCAAGCAGAGTGTCGAGGTGTCTTTGACAAAGCACCTAACCCTGACTGATGTCGCGATGTGATGTCGAATCCAGACATCCTGCTGATGCTGGAACAGAGACTTCCAACTCTCCAGCAGAAGCGCCCCAAGGCCATGAAATGCTTGGGACCAAGATGATGGAAAAAATGATGATGATTATGTTGTGGGAGTGTAAGTGTGTGTATTTCTTTAAGCCTCAATGATAGCAGATAGATAGCATAACCATTGTCATGAGACGTATGTCAGATGTCAGCATTGTTAGCTCAATTGTTAGCGTATTCATTGGCGTATTTCTTTGGCGTATTTGTTGGCATATTTGCAAGAAGCCAACAAATGGCAAGTATAATTCAGTTTTTCTGCATTTTAGACCTAGTTTATCTTTGAAGGTTTAATTTATGATGGCATTCTTCTCTGTTTCTTGCTCTTGCAGGGAACACCTTGGGAATGTTCTGTCCGTAGATAGTAGTAGTTCTAGGCTGTGAGCTGCAGCCACATATCTGAATTAAGTGCAGCCAGGCAGAAAATGGCTACAAGGGCCATGTGGGCAGTGGGCGGATGAACAGCAGAAGATCATTTTCAAAGGGACCCTAAAGTTTTACTGCGCTTCACCATTAACCAAATTACTTAATGGCTGCATGCTCTGGCTCCGTGGCAGAATCTCAGCTGTTGTCCGGTTCGAGTTTGATGAGCACTCTTTTTTCTTTCTTCTTTTTATGGAAGCCAAATTACACTTCAAACGTGCGAGAGTTCAAGCAGCCAATTAAGTACTGCACCATACGTCACACGTCTGCAGGATACTGGCCTGGCGACTTCTTATGCAAAGCAGAGGAGAGCAAGGCTCTACAGCAGAGGTGGGTAGAGTAGCCAAAAAATGTACTCAAGTAAAAGTACTGTTACTTTAAGACTATAAATAGTCAAAGTAGAAGTAAAAGTATTCATAAAAATAATTACTCAGGAAGAGTAAAAAAGTACGCAGTGAAAAGACTACTCAAGTACTCAAGTACTGAGTTTCTCCAGATTTATTTTTGAAAGATACAGAGCAACACAAACGGTACAAAATAGACACAAACAACATATAAAACAGCAATGTTCCAATAAAAATGTTTAATTTAAATACAATTTAAATTTAAATAAAACAATAAATGTCTTATTAATTAATTAATTAATTAATAACCCTTGAACTAAAACAATTATAAATTAATTATTTGCAAAATTAAACACATCAACCTTTAAATAAAATTATAATAAATTTGGTTTATCCAAAATCATATTAATTAAAACCAATACACTTATAACACTGTTGCAATTATTTTGCACATACATTTTTTTAATCCAATTCCTAGGTTACAATATGTCACAGGCCCTGACAAAATGATCTGGGTTGTGTTCAGCCCAGAAATTGAATACGCATCGAATCCTGGGGAACAGGGGTGTTCCACGAACGGAGGTTTAACAAACACTGAGTTAACGCTGAACTCTTGGTTGATTTACCCTGTGCCGACTAACCCAGGGTTTTCGGTTCCACAGCAGCGGTTATGCTTAAGTTTAGTTAAATCAACTCGGGGTTGGTTAACACAGGGTTGTGCACGTCCACGCCAAACCTTAAAAGACGTGATGTATGGATCATGGAAACCCTGATCGAAATGGCGAAACCGGCCGCTTGTTTCAATGAAATGGAGCTCCAGGTTCTCCTGGAGAGCTATGACGAGGAGAAGGACATTATCACAAGAAAAGGGAACGCTAAAGCCTCTGCAACCCGGAGAACCAAAGCCTGGCAGCGGATCGCTGACTGCGTAAATGCGTTAGTTACATGTCAAAAGCATGATCCTTAATATTTGAGCCATGAATATATAAATATCCCATATTTATATATTCTATATTACATATTTATATATTACATATATATTACATATTTCTTCTAAAAAATATGTACTCCGATGGCTTCCAAGCGGTTAGCGGATCAAGTATAAAAATGAAGTATAAAAAACATAGGCCTACAAACTGCTAAGCTTTTCCCACCATCGTATTGGTATAAATTTAAATAACCCATTTTTTTAAGCCAATCGTGAAAAGGCAGACAGTCGGCCCTCAAATTGTCTTGATAAAGCAAAAAGTCATCCGATATGCCAGGATGTCAAGCCGTGGTCTTATCAATCGCTCCCGGTGGATTGCACGTATAATTTGCGCTCCGATATCAGCAGTTCTCTCATCAAAAGGGCATGCCATTGTGAACACATGAAATCTGCGGTGAACGCGGGTTTAAATACCCAAAACCGGGTTATGCTTCAAACTTAACCTGCGCAAAACCTGCTCCGACCAGGTTTGATTCAGAGCATATGTTTCTATAGCAACTAACATACCGTGATCCTTTTGGAACGGAAAACCTAGGGTTACCGCAAACCCTGGGTTAACTTACCCGGTTATGTGATAAAACCGGCATTGTGGAACACCCCACAGGAGCCATTCAAAAAGTGCGCGACACTGTTGAGCCACATGACAACACTTGTCATGTTACTCAAGCGGCTGCATTTGATTGGCAAGATCATTTTGTCAGGTTTTTATTGGTTAAAATAGTCACGTGATATAAATGTTTGCGGAAGACGTCCCTCAGGGAGAGAAATAGATCTTGCATGCAATTAAAAAAACGATATAAAAAAAGAAAGTAACGACTGTCACGTAGCCAAATGGAACGGCGTAAAAGTACCGTTCTTTCTTCAAATTTATACTCAAGTAAAAGTAAAAGTAAGTTGGAATAAAACTACTCTTAAAATTACAATTAATCCAAAAAGTTACTCAAGTATATGTAACAAAGTAAATGTAGCGCGTTACTACCCACCTCTGCTCTACAGCGATCTGTGAAGACAGAGCAAAGGCTCTCACACTATTTTGTTAGCTTTTTTCTGGGACGTCGTGAGTTTCTGTACATTTATATTTATGTGCTGCAAACATGTTTTTTTCCTTCAGTGTGCAATCGCCTCCTTTGACAGAAACACTGCACAAACGTTTTCTCAACAGAATAGCATTTTTCCTTCTCTAAACAGACGAGCCCTTTCTGAAGTCGTCTCCCGGCGGCTCAGGCCTAAGAGCCGACGTACGCGCCAGGCGGGAGGAACGAGCCGGGAGGAGACAAAGAGCTCCCTGGTCATTAACCCTGCCCATCGGGAAACCCCATGACAAATAAATAAACAAACCAGCTAAACAAAGCACGAGAGAGAAGGGAAATGGGAAACAATGTGGGTTAATTTTCAGATCTGGTAATCTCCCAAATTCATTAACCAAAGCCCTGCGTCTGATTGGCTGCGGCTTTCCACGCAAGGCGTCGAGTTGTTGCGATGCGCAACAATGAATAAGTGATAAGCTGTTGGGCTAATTTGCGAAGTGACACAACTTTTATTATTTATGCCGCAAACCCCGTTGAATAACGCGGGGGGACTGTGGGTAACAATGAGCGAAGGAGACAAGATTGTGTCGGTGGAATCCACTTAGAACGCTTACAATCAAGCCTAATTTACATGAGCGGCCCCCACCCTTCAGCTGACATTGGGCTGGCGCCATTTGGGGACGGAGGACTCAGACTTCCAGAGCATACTGATGCTCGCCATGGGGCCGGGAGAAAAGCTTAATGCCCCCGGCTCCTGGGAGGGGGGAACAATACGACAAAGAGACACACACTCTACCGCTCGCCACATCGACCTCTGAAGGATTTGAGAGTCACACAAGTTATTCTGTGTGCCTTTTTTTTTTTTTTTTTTTTTTTGAGAGACTGAATCATTGTGTTGTAAAATGCCGTCAGGGGGATATTTCCTTGAAGACCAATGGAGGCGAATAACAAAACAACAGCAACCAAATGCAAACGTTCCCATTGGTTAACCTTCCACCCTGATGTAAAACCGAATTCTGAGTGGAAAGCTTGTTGGCAGCTTTTCACGTATGGCTGTGAAAGTGTTGAAGAACTCTTCAGTTACACATAACAGCAATAATGTTTTGGTATAATAAAAGTATTCAAGATGTCATGTCAATTTCACCACCGTTCCTTGTCATGTGTTATAGGATTGGCGTTCTGAGGTCAAATCATAATAAAGGTGAAAGACTCTGGATTTACCTTGGATGGATCTTTTTCGGTCGGCACATTGACGTTAGCCATCACCCTGAGCTGAGCGCCGCTGGACTGATAGCAGCAGCAGCTCTGTGGGCTCAGACTGTGTGTGGGGAGCTAGGTAGAGCAACTTGATGGGTCTACAAGCAGAGACCCGGGTCTGGATGTTGTAACCCAGGCCTGATGGGTCTACAAGCAGAGTCCAGGTCTGGATGTTGTGACCCAGGCCTGATGGGTCTACAAGCAGAGACCCAGGTCTGGATGTTGTGACCCAGGCCTACCACTGGTGTTTCTCCAACAGGGGTTCCTAGCTTGAAAGGACACGTGGCCTGTGGTTCCTTAATAAGAGGCCTCACAGAAAACGAGTTGTCAGCAGCCAAACCCTTTGAAGAACAAAGTGAGCGAAAGGTCTCAAACCAGAGATGTTGCACAAAAAAGGATTCACTCAGATTCTGACTGTGAACTCCCTCTCTCGCTCCCTCCCTCCCTCGCTCGCTCCCTCCCTCCCTCCCTCCCTCCCTCCCTCCCTCCCTCCTGATCTGTCAAACTTGGTAATGACACCGATGTGGCTGAGCTTACCTTCCTAGCTGCCACAATCCTGCCGTGGCTCGCTGCGCTGATGACACTTTCATAAGTAATTTGGTTGGAATCATTCAAGTGTTTATTTAAGTATCTGTACAAGCCATCGGTAAACAGTTTTGTTTTTAAAATATGAATATTACAGATGCCAAGTACGGCAGAGGTATGTGTAAGTGACAAATATTCTCCAAAAAACAAATCATCTGAAACAGATCGTAAAATCCTCACGAGGAGAGGCCTAATTGTTGTAATTATTGCCTCAAACAAAAGTAATACCTGCCTTGGTTATTAGGATTATAACAATAACAATGATTCAATTACCTCAGACCTAACGGAGATGGAGTGTAAATGTTTTGATGTTGTAAACATTAATGGGATTTCAAGTTTGCTTTTGTATCGAAGGCTGGATTGCTCATTATCAGCATCAGGACTATCCTTGTGCACAGCGGGGCCTAGTTCAGTGCTTCAATCCTCTGCTAATATTCCCAACAGGCAGGGACCACACCCTGTACTGTCCACGCCCTGCAGGGACCACGCCCTGTAGGGACCACGCCCTGTATTGACCACACCCTGTACTGACTACGCCCTGTAGGGACCACGCCCTGTAGGGACCACGCCCTGTATTGACCATGCCCTGCAGGGACCACGCCCTGTACTGACCATGCCCTGTATGGACTAGGGATGTGCATTTCTGGCAAAAATACTATTTGATATTCGCTGAGAAGTATTCGAATAATATTCGAAATTCGGTCAATCAAGAACCCCCCAATCACGCAAGCACGCAGGCACGCACGCACACACGCACACACGCACCTCGTATACATGCACACACAATGACACAGGGGGAGGCTTTTATGATTTGTATGAAATCAATCTGTTTATTTCAACAACTGCGCCATCATCCTTCAACATCATAATTATTTCAACGTGTGCTTAGGCAGATAGGCCTACATGCGCCGAAAACAGATCGCTATTTATTTGACTGAACACTGAGCCTGCATGACGGTGAACTAGACACGTCTTTAGCATATGGAAACTATGGCCAAAAAATACACTTTTTACAATATATTTGTTAGCAGCATTCGTAGTGTTGATCAGCTGAGAAATAGTCTGCCAAAGACGTTGATGGCGCTTAGCAACCGAGGACGCTAGGGTTGATAAGTTAACCTGCAGGGATCACGCCCTGTAGGAACCACGCCCTGTACGGCCCACGCCCTGTAGGGATCACGCCCTGTAGGAACCACACCCTGTACGGACCACGATAGTCATATATTTGCAACAAGCTGCATTAATCATTATCATCATTATCTTAATCATTATTATCACAAACAACAACGAAGAGGCTGAACAACCAGTAGAGCTGGTCAAAATTATCGCAGGGACACAGTGTAGGTCAACCAGTACAACCAGCGTGCGTTGAGCCCCAGGAAGCCAGTAAGAGGAGGCTGGGATAGACTGGTCAGTCTTCTAGAAGGAAGGGGGCTTATTTTCGAGCTGAGGTGGGGGGCTGGACCGACCCAGAACCTTTCCCCCGCTTTGGACTATAACTATGTTACAGCACTTTCTGCTCCCAGTAATAAATACCTTCCCCTATTCCCAGTATGGATGGACGCTGAGCCAGGCTGATCCCAGGCCCAGAGTCGTAAGCTCTGGATGGATTTATTTAATGGATGTCCTTAAATGGACAGACACTGCCTCTGATTCAGTTCCTATTGCATCCCAAACCAAGGGAAGTTGTAAAAAAGTTAATCAATTCAACCCCTGATTGATAAAGACAGTGTTACAAGCAACAATAAATAAGCTAACCAGGACCTAGTTTGAAAGAAAGGGAGAGAAAGGAAAGAGACAGAACTCCTCTCTCTCTTCTCCAGCCTCTACAAAACCCGCAGTCGGCCTATATCAAGAACCCACAACCCAGTCGCCCTATATCACCACAACAACACCTAACCCAGTCAGCCTATATCACCACAACAACACCTCGGCCGATAGCACGACAACCCCTAGGCCAAAGTCGGCTTGTATCACTACAACAACATCTAGCTCACTGCGGTGCAACATCACCACCTGATTTGAGAGAGAGAGCTTTCTGCTTGGCCACGCCCCATTCAAAGACTCTCTGGTCACAGCCAGCCACTGAAGCAGAAATAGCCCAGTGTGGAGCGATCAGCATGAAGAAGTGAACCACGGTTGTCCTTCATCCTCCTCCCTCCTCCCCAGAGACCCCACTAGACCCAGGAGACCACCCTAGACCCAGGAGACTACCAGGAGACCCCCCTAGACCAATGAAACCCCCCTAGTTCCCAAAGACCCCCTAGACCCAGGAGACCCCTATAGACTAGAGCTTAGATCGGGCCCAGAAAATCAAGCCCGACCCTGCCCGAGCCCGTGCACATTCTGTCCGAGCCTGGCCCGACCCGACACAACTGTAATTATGAGCCCGAGCCCGATTTCAACCCGACATTTTTTTTATTACATATGTAACTTTGTACACATTTGTTACTAGGCCTACCCTGCTAAATATATATGTAATATATATGTAAGGGATAATGAATAGAACGCCGGTCATTGTCGGGAAAATAAGCCCCGACAGGGCAAACAGTACACCCACGCGCAGCGAAGGTGTCTTGCTTCGCCCTGAAGGGGCTTATTTTCAATAATGACCGGCGACGTTCTATATATTATCCCGCTTATTACACGGCTACTTGCCAAAACGAAAAAATAACTTCACATGGTGTGTCTTTTTACAATATATTCGTTATCAGCATTTGTAGTGTTGATCAGCAGAGAAATAATTTGTCCGCAAAGACGGTGACGTCGCTTAGCAACGGAAGACGCTGGGGTTGACAAGTCACCGGACTACTACCCATCAGTGGTGGGCAGAGTAGCTAAAAAATGTACTCAAGTAAAAGTACTGTTACTTTAAGATTAGTATTACTCAAGTAGAAGTAAAAGTACTCGTAAAAATAATTACTCAAGTAAGAGTAAAAAAGTATGCAGTGAAAAGACTACTCAAGTACTCAAGAGTACAAGTACTGAGTTTCTCCGATTTATTTTTTAAATAAACAGAGCAACACAAACGGTACAAAATAGACACCAACAAAATATAAAACAGCAATGTTCAAATAAAGATAATGTAAATAACATCCTTTTAAATAAAATAAATAAGGTCTTTTAAAATGTATAACCCTTGAACTAAAACAATAACAAATTAAATCTTTGCAAAATTAAATACATCAACGTGTGTGTGTGTGTGTGTGTGTGTGTGTGTGTGTGTGTGTGTGTGTGTGTGTGTGTGTGTGTGTGTGTGTGTGTGTGTGTGTGTGTGTGTGTGTGTGTGTGTGTGTGTGTGTGTTTGTGTGTCACTCTGTTCGAGCCTGCATGAGAGTTCAATGTTGTCATTAGCTGTAACGTCTTTCTGACCAATCGCAGTTCAATGCCGACCTGGGCTGTGCCACTTCGGGAGGGGGCGCTCAGTTACTCCTCTAGACAAAACCGAATTGGTTGCGAGTCGACGTTGACCCGGCGCCCCCCGTTAACGGGCCACAGGGAATTTTCCCAACTCTCCCGATTACCACTCTGCGTTGTGCGTGCGTGCGTGCCTGTGTGTGTGTGCAGGCGTTATTCAATTGCCTCTCGGCCGCTTGTACCCGCGATCTCGTCCTTTCGGCCATCTCCCAACCCTCATGACCATAGGTGAGGTTAGGAACGAAGATCGACCGGTAGATCGAGAGCTTTGCCTTGCGACTCAGCTCTCTTTTCGTAACAACGGTGCGGTAAAGCGAACGCAATACCGCCCCCGCTGCTCCGATTCTCCGGCCAATCTCACGCTCCATAGTACCCTCACTCGCGAACAAGACCCCGAGGTACTTGAACTCCTTCACTTGGGCTAAGGAATATTCACGTGATAGAAATAGATCTCGCATGTAATAAAAGAAAATATCTAAAAAAACAAAGTAACGACCGTCACGTAGCCAAATGGAACGGCGTAAAAGTACCGTTCTTTCTTCAAATATTTACTCAAGTAAAAGTAAAAGTATGTTGCAATCAAACTACTCCTAAAATTACAATTTATCCAAAAAGTTACTCAAGTATTTGTAACGGAGTAAATGTAGCGCGTTCCTGAACGGAGCGTTCCACGGCATTGAGAAGACCCGTGTTATGAAGGCCTATAATATTTCTGTTTATGGCATAGATTTCTTCTCAGATTAGGCCAATAAACCAATGATAAAAAAAAAATAATCGTTGATCAAAGGCCCGGCCCGGCCTGGCCCGAGGATAGTGGTGGGAAATATCGGCCCGACCCGGCCCGCGGGTCAGGTGGGGTCGGGTCGGGTTCGGGCTCGGGCAGAGAATCTAAACTCTACTCTAGACCCAGGAGGCCTCCCTTGACCCAGTGACCTCCCTAGACCCAGGAGACCCCCATAGAGCCAGAGACCCCCCTAGACCCAGGAGACCTCCAGGAGACCCGCCTAGACCATGACCGCTGAGTGGTGGACCACCCTTCATCTGCTGTCGCACACACACACACACGCACACAAACACACACACGCACACGTGCAAACACACGCAGTCAGAAACACACATAAACGCACACATACAAACACACACGCACACACACACACACACACACAAACACACATAAACGTATACACGCCCCATTCAAACGCACACAGAACCACACATGCAGACACACACACTAACACATAGATGCATACACTCACACACATACACATGCACCAACACAGAGACACACACACACACACACACACACACACACACACACACACACACACACACACACACACACACACACACACACACACACACACACACACACACACACACACACACACACACACACACAGATTCGCTCTCCTCACCATCTCTCCCCATCTCTCACTCCTTCCTATAACACCAACGGCTTAAAGATTGGGAAACTAAATATTTTCATTCCTATTAGAATAAATGTGGAAAGTGGAACCAGAAGCTGAGAGTCACCGAGGCGAGAGCTTTTAGAGCAGTGGAGGAGAGAGGAGAGGAGGAGAGAGGAGAGGAGGAGCAGGCATGTGAGGATAGAGGATACAGAGAGGGAGAACAGAAGCACTGAGCAGAGACTAAGGCTGAACCCCTGGGGTGAGTCTCCCTCTGGTGAGCGTCTCCCAATTCACCCGCCTTGTTGCCTGGGATCCTGCGTTCGGATCACTCTGAATCCTGCCCCCTGCTGAGACCGGATCCCTGATCAGAGAACCCAAGACTGCAACTCACCACAACCTCAAGAAAGGCGTGGGTTAGGGCGCTGGGCGTGGGAGGCTGAGTGTGTCTTTGTGTGTGTCTGTGTGTGTTTGTGTACGTGTGTGTGTGTATGTGTTTGTATGTGTCAGTGGTGTGTGTTTGTATGTGTCTGTATGTGTCAGTGGTTTGTGTGTGTGACTGTACGTGTTTGGGTGTGTGTGATGGTGTACGTGTGTGTGTGTGTGTGTGTGTGTGTGTGTGTGTGTGTGTGTGTGTGTGTGTGTGTGTGTGTCCGTGATGGTGTACGTGTGTACGTATGGCTGGGCGTTGGTATGTCCAGGGAGGATGAGGATGTGGGGAGTGATGCAATGAGGGGCTGAGAAATGCAATACTGAATGAGGTCTGAATGAGGTGTTGAGTGTTATCAGGATAAGAGCTGACCGGCCCTCTTCTACGTCCTGTAAAGCATGGGCCTCCGCACCCCATGGTGTCTCATCTCCACATCTCCACAGGTCTTCCTGGGCAGCGTGATGAATGCGATGGTTTTTAGTCTACTTCCTGCGCTCCGCATGGAGAAGGTTTGCAGACTGGCCCCAGTGATGCAAATGAAATGAAATGAATAATGCAGATGCAGAAATAAAAAGGAGAAAGAAAGAGCAGCGTGATGCCTTTAGCTGACATTACGCAACAATGGGGCGAGCGTGGTAAGAGTGTGTTTACCGCCCGTACATGTACATGTGAGTGAAATCCTGACAGAGGAGTGCGGCTCATATTACCCACAATGCAACAGCAGACCCGCGGTGCAGAGGGGGACAAAGGACAGGCTCCCCCTGACCACAAACTGGCTGACATTTGCTGTCATTATATCCGCCAGTTTGGTCATTTGGCATTTACTGGAGGACGGTCACACGGTGATTGAAGTCCGCCCCTTCCCAACCCCTCCCACCGGCCAACTCCCTACCCTGACCTCTGTCTTCAGACGGCGGCCGGTCTCGGGGCGCGTCCCCCTGCCCTCCTCTGGCCCCCGCGGCCCTTCGGCGCCCCCGCAGTAGGCCACTCTCTGCCCTGGATGTGTAATTGGTGTTGGCTCTGGTCGGACTGGCAGGGAGATGGATGAACGTGTGTTCCGGTGGCAGGCACCAGGGGAGAACCAGCCTGGAATATCTCTGTGTGTGGGTGTGTATGTGTGTGCACATGCATCGCTATGTATACGTCCACGTGTGTGTGTCTGTGTGTGTGTGTGTGTGTGTGTGTGTGTGTGTGTGTGTGTGTGTGTGGGGGGGGGGGGGTTGTGCATAAATAAATGCACCTCAGTAGCCACTATGTCCTTTGTTTGTGTGTGTACTGTACTTTGTGCAGTTTTAAAAATGACCCAGAGAAGAAGAGACTGGTTCCTGAGGCAAAAGTAAATCTGCATCGTGCCAACTCCACTCTGTCCCAAACAGAACCCTGAGGCAGCCCCTTTGCGTGCTCCCCTCATGAGAGCCCTGAATCCATCGTATCCATCCGCTGAATCCATCGTAGCCATCCACCGAATCCATCGTCACTGAGACGCCCCTGTGACCTGAGGCCTGTGACCTCAGAGAGCTGCTACCCCCCTGACAGGACGACCCACGGGCCTCTGACAGCAGAACCAGGGAACATCTCCCACTGGGAGGGGCGTTCTTTAGTGTTCTAGTGCTCAGGAGGGTTCTCCTGTTTGCTCCGGGATGCTGCCCCCTGGGTCAGCTGCTAGGGAACAAGTTGCTCCATCCCCCACGCTTCCCTTGTTCTCCCTGTTGGTGAAAAGTAACAGAAATACTGTTTATATTTCATAACAAACCGCAGAACAATAAAACCCCCTGCACCACAAAGAAAGACTTCTGTATAGTCCTTTTCTTTTAAGGTGAACATGACCTTAATTCAGCAGAGCACCCAGTATTTGATCAATCATCCACATAATTAAAAATAAACAGTACTTTATATGAAAAACAACATCATTTATTTTTGGCTGGATCCTGTGAATCAGAAACACCCGAAAAGACAAAGAGAGGCTCAATCTCTGGGGCCGTGCGGAACACCTCCGAGTTAAGAATAGCCCCGGCCCCTACCGTGTGCTGATACTGAGCCTCCTGCATATACCTGTTCTGGCTAATTAGCAGCCTCGAGGATAATTAGGGCTTATAGATGAGCAGAAATAATTAGCAAGCGTTATGCAGACCTAATGGGCAAGTGAACAGGTGAGGGCCCATCGGCCCCTTTGTTTATGTGCGGAGGGTACACTTTAATGAGGAAGGGAAATACGCTTGATTACTTATTACCTAAATGTGTTCCAACAATGCTTTGATAAAGCATATATAGTCTGGCTCCTTTCTCCACAATCACCTGGGTGGGTGGGTCTGTGAGTGTGTGTGAGTGTTTGTGTTTTTACAAATTAATATGCACATGATTCTGTATAGCTAATAGAATGTATTAAGCTGAAAGTAATCCACCCTGATCAGAGTACATACTACGATAGAGGACTCACAGGGAGCCTGATCAGAGTACATGCTACGATAGAGGACTCACAGGGAGCCTGATCACAGTACATGCTACGATAGAGGACGCACAGGGAGCCTGATCAGAGAACATGCTACGATAGAGGACGCCCAGGGAGCCTGATCAGAGTACATACTACGATAGAGGACTCACAGGGAGCCTGATCACAGTACATACTACGAGAGAGGACCACAGGGAGCCTGATCAGAGAACATGCTACGATAGAGGACTCACAGGGAGCCTGATCAGAGAACATGCTACGATAGAGGACTCACAGGGAGCCTGATCAGAGTACATGCTACGATAGAGGACTCACAGGGAGCCTGATCAGAGTACATGCTACGATAGAGGACTCACAGGGAGCCTGATCAGAGAACATGCTACGATAGAGGACTCACAGGGAGCGAGATCAGAGAACATGCTACGATAGAGGACGCACAGGGAGCCTGATCAGAGTGCATGCTACGATAGAGGACTCACAGGGAGCCTGATCAGAGAACATGTTACGATAGAGGACGCACAGGGAGCCTGATCAGAGTGCATGCTACGATAGAGGACTCACAGGGAGCCTGATCAGAGAACATGCTACGATAGAGGACTCACAGGGAGCCAGGGATCTTGGGAGAGACAGTGGCGGTGTCATGGCCATGGATCACTGCCCGTTCACTGTCACTTAGTTTTAACTGAGAGTGTAGAGGATCTAATAATCAGACACTTGGCTCCATTTGTGATGTACTGAGTCTGCTGGACGGCCGTCCCTCTTGGCCCCTCCTGCAGTCTGACTCACGAGGTCTAGCGCCTCTACAGAACCAACGTCGATGTGTCGTAAGTATGCGTGCGTGCGAGAGGTTTGTGTTGTTTTGGGAGCATGGCTTTAAAGAACGTTTTGTAGATCCCTGAGGAAGGCCGGTTATGCAGCCAAAACCAGAGTTAATTAAGGCAGTTTACCACTGATCCGTAGAACAGTCTGGCCTTGCGCGTGTTCCTCTGGAGTATAACACGGAGACGCTGGTGGTGTTGGCGGGGTTTGGGGAGATGGAACTTAAGCTGCCGAACACGGAGAATAAACCAGTTCAGATGAAAGCGAGATCAAAAGACCAGTTCTTGTTCAGGCAGCGATTAAATACGCAGCTAAGGAACGGCAGTGAGAAGCTGTGTGGTGGTCCCTCTGTCAGGGGCCTCTCCCTCGGGGGTCCTCTGCCCCTCTGTCTGGGGGTCCTCTGTCCCTCTGTCTGGTGGTCCTCTGTCCCTCTGTCTGGTGGTCCTCTGTCCCCCTGTCTGGTGGTCCTCTGTCCCTCTATCCTCTGTCTGATGGTCCTCTGTCCCTCTGTCCTCTGTCCCTCTGTCTGGTGGTCCTCTGTCCCTCTGTCTAGTGGTCCTCTGTCCCTCTGTCTGGTGGTCCTCTGTCCCTCTGTCTGGTGGTCCTCTGTCCCTCAGTCCCTCTGTCTGGTGGTCCTCTGTCCCTCTGTCTGGTGGTCCTCTGTCCCTCTGTCCCTCTGTCTGGTGGTCCTCTGTCCCTCTGTCCTTCTCTCTCGGGGCTCCATCTGTCGGTGGGTCAGCAGAACCACAGCACTCATATGCTGCGTCCTGTTTATCCCTCTGCTCTGCAGCAGAGGTGTGTGGGACTGAACAGCGGCTGATCCAGCGACAGAAGACTCCTCCCCTGTGTGGCGGGAGAGGAGTGCCGGACAGACGCTCTTAAAGCTGCACAGAGAGACGGCCTCGTTAGACGTCCTTGATGGTCTGAGTCTTACTTTGAGGGTTGCTACTAAAGTGCTTGTATGAGGTATAAATAAGACAGTACCATGGCTGTGGCTTGAAGGTCAGAGGATCCATGTGTTGTTAGGTCAGTAACGATATCTCAGGTGTCTTTCTCCACCACTGAGCCGCCGTGTCCCCAGCAGGTCTTTAGAGCCACTCATTCATGCTCTCTCATAGAGACTTCCACATCCTTTATAAAGAGGCAGGTATATATAGCCTCCTGAGGTCGTGGTGATGCATGTCAAGGTGAACAGGCTCAGCGCATACAGCTAGCCTGTAGCTCTACTTAAAGAGTTTCAATTGTGTATTAGAACCGGAATATTCTATATGTAATACAGAATCTATAACCTTTAAGTGAAGTCACACTTAACCTTAAACACACTTGTACACACAAACACACATAGCCACACACCCACACACTGACACGCATGCATACACACACGCAAACACGCACACACACACACACACACACACACACACACACACACACACACACACACACACACACACACACACACACACACACACACTCACGTGCACACACACACACACACACACACACACACACACACACACACACACACACACACACACACACACACACACACACACACACACACACACACACACACACACACACACACACACACACAAATACACACACACACACTCAAAAGGTAACAGCATCTCCTACGTAAATCATTAGGGCTGGATGCAATTAGCAGGGGTATGCTATAGAGATGATAAAAACAGCATGTGATCTTTAAAAGAGAAGCTCAGAAGGCACACGTTTGGCTCTGACCCATAAACAGATCTGCCTCCAAACTGGTTCTTTCACCAGGCCAGAGCTCAACATGCACACCAGATCAGCATTCAGCTCTCGTCAAAAAGGATCCAGGATGGATCCAAATGAATGGATGAAAACAGGACTAATGATGGAAGCGAAGACGCTTTAGGAGAAACAATTGAGTTGCATCCCGCGCTGAGCTGGTGGACTCACCATAAAAACATTGGTTCTATTTGTGTTTGACTAACCGTGGCTTCTAGTGTGTCATTTAGAACCCGGCAGTAAGAAGGCTGATACAAAGGGTTCATATGCTGTGCACACCGTGTTTGCTGAGCAAGTCAACAAGCATAACGTTGTGAAAGAGCAGCGACAGCGAGTGTGTTCCATCACTCACACTATCATCGCACTCCCCTGAACTTCTTCCATTGTATTTTTGATAAATTAAGGGGGGTTCATAGCCAGAATTATTTTCCACATTTGGCAATTATGTATATATATATATCGAGTATTTTTTTTGCTAGATTATCTAGTACAACAGCACTTGCCTGAAGCACTTCCAGGAAACAACACATTTAGAGAAAATAATCTTTGAATACCCCAAATTATACCCAGAGCTATTATCACTTATTAAATCAGAGATTCACCTGTGCAACTTAATGTAGATCCAAGCTCTCTGTCTCTGAACAGTACTCAGGGACTTTGGCTGGAATTTGTTCAACGATCCTGATACGATTCGACTCATGTCTGGGAAATCTATTGCTTCAATAATACACACTATAATACACACTGTTATACACACTATAATACACACTATAGTAAACACTAGAGCAACGGGCTGGATTTTGATATACAGAGTAATCTCCTTCTGTCGAAATGTATATGAGAATATTGTTGCGTGCGAGTGTAAGCTTTAATTGTTTCTGTTTGAGAGCTAGTGTGTGTGTGTGCGTGTGTGTGTATATTTGTTTGTGTGTGTGTGCGCACGTGTGTGTGTGTGTGTGTGTGTGTGTGTGGGAGGGCTTTATGAGTTTATAATAAGTTGCTGGAATGCAGTAGGACCCGTAAGGCCGTGTTGTGCATATCTTTATTAAAACATATCTCTCTTGTTTTAATAAAGCCTGTGTTTGTTGTGGCTCTAATGAAAGGAGGGGGTGGCTGTGTCACTGCTGCGGGGGGCTGGGCCGGGGGCCGGACCCCCACGGGCCGACAGCCCCCCCCCCCCCCCCCCCCCCCCCCCCTTATGGGCTGCCGGTCCATGGCCTAGGTGTTATTTGTTATTTGTTTTCATCGTTTCTCCTTTCCCATGAACAGACGGGATTGGTCCTGATGTTATAGTGCAGCGCCATGTGACTCCTGTCCTACCGGACTTATGACAGACGCAGCCCACACAAGGCCGCCCTACCGCAGCGTGGGGGGCCTGTGGTGGCCTGGAGCATGAACCAGGCTGGAGCCTGTGGTGGCCTGGAGCCTGAACCGGCCTGGGGCCGGGAGCTAGCCTGGGGCCTGGAGCCAGCCTGGGGCCTGGCACCAGCCTGATGCCTGGCTCCAGGCTGGCGCCAGGCTCCAGGCTGAGAGCCAGCATGGTGCCTGGAGCCAGTCTGGAGCCGGGAAACAGCCTGGTTCCAGGAACCAGCCTGGGGCCTGGAGCCAGCCTGGAGCCTGGATTCAGCCTGGAGCCCTCTGCAGAAACTGCTTATAACTGCTGGGGACCTTGAGCCACAGGCTCTGTGGCTCAAGGAATGTGTTGATGTGTTCGGAGAAACACAGAAGCTAACTCAAAAAAAGTGCCTCACAAAAAAGAAAATTTCTTTGGGGTTCTCAATGCGGTGTTAATCCTTGTTTCAACGTTCTGGTTCTGAACATTCATAACCCAAAGAGTCTGGATATTCCAAAGATCCACAGAAATGCATTTGTCTCCGCCTGTGTGTGTGTGCTTGTTTGTGTTTTTGTTTGTGTCTCTGTGTGCGTATGTGTTTGTGTGTGTGTGGGTGTTTGTGTGTGTCTGTGTGTGTGTTTGTGTTTGTCTGTGTTTGTGTGTGTTTGTTTGTGTTTCTGTTTGCGTGTGCACTTGCTTGTTTGTGTGTGTGTGTGTGTGTGTGCCACCATTTGAATTTGAAGAGCAAAGAAATAATGTAAATAAATTCCAGCTGACAGCAGGTCCTCAAGCCTGGTTCTCTGTTCCTGGAGAGAGAGAGAGAGAGAGAGAGAGAGAGAGAGAGAGAGAGAGAGAGAGAGAGAGAGAGAGAGAGAGAGAGAGAGAGAGAGAGAGAGAGAAAGAGAGAGAGAGAGAGAGAGAGAGAGAGAGAGAGAGAGAGGTCATGAGGTCCACCAGTAAGCAGCCCCTGGACAGCTCCCAGGTAGGGTCGATTAAATCACGGGGCCTAATTGTCACTTGATGTATTCACTTATCAGACGCTATGTGACTGGCTGGCTAGCTCTTCTGTCATCAGCCCCACCCAGCTCCCCTCTCCCCTTCGCTCCTCACCGTATCCTCACCCCATCCATAAATATATTTATAAAGATATATCTATAAATATATAAATACATAGATATTGATATACTATCTCTTTCTATGTACACAGTAGCTTTAGTGCTATAACCTCTGTATTGGATTTGTGTTATGTGTTTGTGTTCTGCAGGAGCCAGTTAGTGACTCCCGGTCTAGCTGGATGTATTGTTTACAGACCATAAAAAAAATAAGTTGTACATCTTTGTGACAAACAATCGATTGGTGTCACAGCTGCAACATCATCTGTTACCCGTATATCTCTAACCTTCTGTACCCTTACTCCTCTCAGCACCACCACCACCACCACCATACCACCACCACCACCATACCACCACCACCACCAACCACCACCACCACCAACCCCACCATCACCACCACCACCACACCACCACCAACCCCACCACCCCCACCACCACCACAACCACCACCCCACCACGACCACAACCACCACCCCACCACGACCACAACCACCACCACAACCATCACCACCACCACCACCAAGCCCACCAACACCACCAACCCCACCTAACCACCACACCACCACCAACCCCACCAAACGAGCACCACCACCTCCAGCACCACCACTGCTAACACCACCACAACACCAACACCCCCCCTTCCACCACCACCACCACCACCACATCCCCCCACAACCACCACCACCACCACCATAACCACCACAATCTCTCCTCCTCTCTTTCTGGATGAAAGGACATCATTTTCCGTGATACTGGTGAGCCACCGGATCATTTCAGGGCGACAGTCTTCTGAATCTTTAACCTGGCTCTAACACAGCACTAAATAAAACATGAAACAATGCCTGCAAAGTCTCTCTGAGCCGGTGGAGCATCAAAAATTCATCCAGCTGCACAGAGCAGGAATGTGTCCGAGTCCAGCGTTGTCTTACTGGCTGTCACAAGGAGACTCCTAAAAGCACAGAGATGAGACCACAGGAAAACACAGAAGTCTTCTTTATACTGTGTTGGGCCACGTGTACAGCCTGTAAGACAAAGTCAGAGAGAGAGGGCGTTTGATCAAGTGGGAGAAAAAGAGGGACTTCAGAGGTGATGTGAGCAGAATGAAATGGACTGCACAGAAGCGGTGAAGGGAGAGAGACGAGTTGGATGGCAGTGAGTGATCTGAGACATAACATAATGAAGCTATCAATATATGACACACAGCCCGCCCTCCGTTCAAGATGGGAAGAGGAGAAAGTAGCTTACAACAGAACAACAGAAAGCAGCGACTGTGTTGTTGACTCTGATTTGCATATCGTGTCACCCATTGGCCAGAGCCCTGGAGAACTGCAGCCCGCTATCACACACATTGGCTTGTGTCGCTTCTCTTCACTGACATCCTCTAATATTTGTCCTACATCGCTGTTAGCGACACCAGAGTGTGAACACACCAGGGCGGTGGCCGGTGGGACTGCTGAGGCTGCATCATTTAACGCAGCGAACAGCACTGGCGTTTCCAGCTCATTAGCCTGCCCGTCCCTTTGATAGCAGCATTAATCTGGAGCTCCGGCACGCTTCCTCTCCCTATTTACCCTGATCTCTTGAAGATTACACCGCTCAAGCATGTAAACCTATGCTTTATCTCCCTGCCACGCCTAATGTCAAACCCAAACTCTGCAAAGTTCCTCGTATCAACTGCCTCCCCGCTCCTCGCGCCTCACATCTATTCATGAGGTTCCTACCGCGCAGACGGCCTTGTTCTGTGTTTACATTACGTCCCTGGTGAGGAGGCAGGTTCAACAACAACAACAGCAAGAACAACAACAACAAAAACAACAACAACCTGTCAATCTCCCTTTGCTGAATGTCGGACATGTGATTGTAATCACCTGCTGTTCCTCAGTGTATTGAGAAAATTGAGTACGAGCATTCGTCTGAAAGATGAGTGACACTGCTGCTGTTGTGAGGCAGTTACACATGAGACAAGGTCCCCTCTAAAGGATCGTTGATACGATGTAAATGATTTGTTCCTGTGTGTTTGTCACAGGGCTCTTCCTATCACAGACTAGTTTAATAGTTCTCTTCCTGTCACTCTCAAAGCTTCAGCCTGACCCTTCCAGACGAGTCGAGTGCGGACAACACAAGCCATCAGTCCTAATTCACTGAGAATCAATCAGTAGATCGTAGTCACTAGTATACGTGATTTAATAAAGAGTTATGTCCTATAAGTCAACACAACAAACTAAAAACTGCCATTTGTTAGAGATATGAGTATTAATCTTACTTAATGCCAAAGTATTGAATTCATTCTGGGGCTTCTGTATATGTGTGTATCTATATAGGCCTGTGTTACATCTCCCACTGTCTAGGGGTAGCGGGGGAGGTAACGGATGTTAAAATTAACCGGGTTATGGGTGTAAATGAAGAGACAATTGTTGAGTGAAACAATAAAGGAATGACAACAGCAACGGATAAGGTTAAACATAGGTTTAATGGGGCTGATTGCAAAAACACAACAGTAACATACGACAAAACCAACAAAGGGGGTCACAATTGGTGCAAGCAGGGGGAGAAAGGAAAACTAGGGGACAATATATGTATATCTCTTATATGTATATAATCAAAATGCTCTAACCATGCCATAGCAAAACCAGTCCACGAACCACAAAACGGGACAAAAAGGAGAGAGGGTAAGGGACAAGTTAAACTGGCTTATATGTGTGTGGCAGGCCTCCCCTGGCTGGAAACTGATGAGGTGATTGGTGGAAGCTGGTTGGTAGAGGCGGGATGATGATGAGTTGTTAATGACTCGCACCTGTACATAACAGAGAGGAAACAAGAAGGCAGCAACAAACAAACAGTGGCTGTAACAGCCTGTTTATATATATATTATTTGTCAAGGTATTATTGTAATGAGGCTCGTACAACGACGTAATCTGAGTCTGTCTTTATTATCCAGCTCTGTACAGCCGTAGTACACTAGTGTGCATGAACGGGTCTCCAGCTAACCCGCCCCCGGTACAGACGTCCATCCGGTTACTAGAAAATGAAGGCATTCCTTACACTATTATTCCATAATACCACATCTCCCATTCTTTGAGAACAAAGTCTTAAGGGGTTTATTCTGCCCTTTTGCTGGAAGACCTGTCCCTGATCTGTCCCTGTTTCAAGCATGCAAAATATAAATAAAATAACTTACTCTCAGCTTTCAGGTAAATTTATACAGTAAAAGAGAACAATTTAACAATAACATTTCACTCTCTTTTTCTTACTTTATTTTACTGTAGAAAACAACTCAACAAATCACCAATCAAGTCTCGGCGGATTTCTAACCTCGCTCCCACACCTGGTTCGCACAGTCTCTGTGGTGGGGCTCTCTCTGCTGGGTGATGTTGTCACTGGTGAATCTGGCTCTGGTACAGGGGAATCTTCTCCCACCGGTTGCTCATCAGCGTCGACTAACCCACTGTTGGTCTGCAGAGGCACCAAGTGATGCCGGTTCCTCCTCAGTGTGGCCTGAGGCACCTGGACGATATAAGAGCGAGGGGTGTTGTGTGTAGATAGCACTGTGCCCTGGACTCGTGCATCGGTGATCGACTCATCCTCCCCAGGTACGAGTGCTCGTGCTACGAGGGCTCCATGATACTCGCTCCGTGTCTCTTGTCGAAGGATCTAGTGTCGTTCCTCCTCTTCTCCCTTTCTTTGGCCTCCAGCGCATTGCAGTCAGGCAAAACTGGATTCAGCAGGGTTGGAAGGGCAGGAACTGTAGTGCGGAGCCGGCGCCCCATCAACAGCTCGGCTGGGCTATAGACGTTCTGTAGAGGGGTCGCTCTATAGGCCAGCAATGCAAGATATGGGTCTGATGCCTTTGTAAGCAGGTATTTTCACGGTTTGTACAGTGCGTTCCGCCTCCCCATTGCTCTGAGGAAACTTGGGGCTGCTTGTGATGTGCACAGAGCCATACTCTGCTGCAAAGGCTTTAAACTGGCTACCTGAGAAATGGGGCCCATTTTCATTTTTAAGAAATTCACAAATTCTATGACGAGAAAACATGGATTTCAGGTGCACCACCACATCTTTGGACCTTGTGCAGCGCAACTTCAACATACCTTGAGAAATAATCTACTACCAGTAGATAGGTCTTGCCTCTCAGCGAGAAAAGGTCAGCTCCCAAGGTTTGCCAAGGCCTGTCTGGCATCTCCGTTGGCATCAGCGGCTCTTTGACATTCCTTTTTTCTTGAATGCAGGTCCTACATTTCAGCACCATGTCATTCAACTGGCTGCTGAGTCCTGGCCACCATACTGTTTGTTTGGCCCGGCCCCTGCACTTTGTCACCCCCAGGTGTCCCTCATGTAGTCTCTCCAGCACATCACCTTGTAAGGCCGATGAGATGACAAGCCTCCTTCCCCGCAGCAGCATTCCATTGTGCATAGTCAGCACTGCTCTATCAGCCAAGTAATGTCTCAGCACTCCCTGCAGTTGGCCTTTGTCAGGCCAGCTGTCTGTGCAGTACTCCATCAGTGCAGAGCATGTGCTGTCTGCCTTCAGGTGGTCACGTAAACTGCTCAGATAATCTCCACTGACAGGAATTTTGCTGATGACAGAGTCTACATAGATGTTGGTGTCCTCTAGTAGGCTTGCATCTGTGTGTGCTCTTGCGGCTCTCAGAGGAGCACGAGATAAGGTGTCGGCTGTCCACAGGCTTTTGCCAGGGACATGATTGACTGTATAGTTGTACCTCATGAGTCTCATCCTAAACCTTTTGATTCTGGGGTGGATGTCATCTAAAGCTTTCCCTCCCAGCAGACTCACCAACGGCTTATGGTCAGTTTCCAGCTCGAATGGTCTTCCCAGGATGAAACAGCTAAACCTTTCACATGCCCTTGTTGCAGCCAATGCCTCCTTCTCCACTTGAGCATAGCGCTGCTCTGTTGGTGACATTGACCTGGACGCATATGCCACAGGTGACCACATGGCATTGCTCTTCTGCAGCAGGACTGCCCCCACTGCCAAAGGAAGAGGCATCAGCAGAGATTTTTAGTGCATTCTTTAGGTTGTATAGTGTGAGCACTGGTGTGGATGAGAGCTCTGTTTTTAACTGATCAAAGGCGGCCTACTGCTCTATCCCCCAATACCAGTGGTTCTTCTTGGACAGGTCTCGTAGCACTTTGTCTTTTTCAGCCAGGTTAGGTTAGAAGTGGCCCAGCTGATTGACCATGCCGAGAAAACTTCTGAGTTTGCTGGCATTTTTGGGTGCATCAATCTCTTGTACTACTCTCGTCTTCTCTGGATCTGGCCTCACTCCACCTGCTGAGCTCACATTTGTCCATGTTGAGCGTTATGCCAGCCTTTTGTGCCTTCTCTAGCACCGCATGTAGCCGCACACACATGCTCCTCCTGCATCTGTCACCAGACCAGGATGTCATCCATGTGACACAGTACCCCCTCCAGGCCACCGGTCACTTCTGTCACCGTCATCCTTTGAAAGTGCTTGGGGGCTAATGCTATGCCGAAGGGTAGACGGTTAAAATAGTAGCGCCCAAAAGGCTTAATGAAGGTGGTGTATTTGGAAGACTCTTTTAAAAATGGTACTTGCCAAAAGCCGAGGTTGGCATCTAATTTGCTGAATACTGTTGCGCCAGCTAGCATGCCCAGAGTGTGTTCGACAGAAGGCAGGATAAACTTTTCTCTGCATACTGATTCATTCATTTTTGTGAAAACCACACAAATGCGAACATCCCCTGCTTTTTTCAGCACCACCACCATCCCGGCATACCAATCAGTCGGCTCCTCAATCTTGGTGATTACGCCCATCTTCTCCATACGGTCTATCTCCTCCTTCACTTTTCCCATAAGCGGTAGAGGTACTCTATATGGTGTGTGGAGAGAGAAGGGCACAGCCTCTGGCTTTAATTGAATTGAGTATGGCCTCTGAATAAGACCCAAGCCGCTAAACAGCTTCGGATACTGTTTTTTCAACGATTGCATGATGATGCCTTCAACCCTGCACACAAGCTGAAGCTGTTCAAAGGCAGGCCTTCCCAACAGTGCAGTGTGCAGGTATTTTACGGCCCGTCCTGTATGGCTGTCTTTTTGCCTCGGCGCAGTTTTTCTCTGGCTACACCTAGGACAGAGAGTACATTGCCACCTGGCCCAAACAATGGGCGTGTTGACACTGCCAGGTGCGTCACATCATGCCCCCCTGTAATATCATGGTACACCTCAGCTGGCAGGGTGGTGACATCAGCACCAGTGTCTATTTTAAAGCACACTAATTTTTGTCTCACTTGTAGCTGTACTGTCAACAGGACTTTTCCAGCATCCAGGAAAAAACTCTCTTCTTCCTCTGTAGTGACAGCATTCAGAGATTTAGCTTAGATTTAGATTTTTTCTGCACACCTTGCCATAATGTCCATTTTTGCCACAGTTGTGACACACTGTGCAGCAGGGCATTCCAATATTCCATGCAAGGACATTTTTCCCCATCTATTACAGGCCTTTGATCCTGGCTGTGGCCATGCATTTAGTTTATTTTTGCCTGGTGTTTGTGCTTGTGGCTTAGGCTTTCAGGGAAATTTGGGTTTTCTTTAGCTTTTAGCATGCACAGCATCAACATTAGAGCACTTGCTAGCACCACCATTTTCACCTCTTAAGTCAGACTGCTGTCGTCTTACTTCTTCAGAATGCCTTGTCTTTGTTATAGCAGTTTCAAGGGTTAGGTCTCTGTCTAATTGTAGCTTCTCTGACAATGAGAAGTTTCTCAGCCTGACCACTAAGCTGTCGCGGATCAGCTCATTCTGTAACCGTCAATATTTGCAGTGTTCAGCTAATCCGTATAGAGCAGTGATGAAGGAATCCACTGTTTCTCCTGGCAGTTGCACACGCTAATTGAATTTGGCACTTTCGTAGATTACATTCTTTTTAGGCACAAAAAATGCATCAAAGCCCGCCTTGACATCCGTGTACATCTTCCTCTCATCCGCAGTCAGCGTTAGCCCCTTTAGCACATCTTCGGCTTCCTCGCCGATGAAATAAACTATGGTGTTCACCTGGTTTTCGCCGACGTTGCGTTCAAGTTGCTTACACGCCGAAAGCAGTCGAATCTCCTAATCCAACGCTCTCATTCGTGAGGCTTGGTAAAATAGAAGGTTTGAGGTGGTATTGTGACGGCTCGTCTTCCATTCATCCGCCAAAACGATACACTTTCCCCTTCTTGTCTTTTTACTTTTTTTTCTCTCCGCTTACAAGACGCCAATTTCTGATATCAAGTTATTATTACAATGAGGTTTGTACGACATAATCTGAGTCTGTCTTTATTATCCAACTCTGTAAAGCCGTAGTAGACTAGTATGCATGCACGGGACTCCAGCTAACCTGCTCCCGGTACAGACGTCCATCCGGTTACTACAAAATAAAGGCATTTCTTACACTATTATTCCATAATACCCCATTATTCATTTTCTGCAATAGTAAAATTGCGTCGGTCAAAATGACAGTAAAAATATAATTTTCTTAATTTCATAATGCAAAAATGCTTTAAAAATTAATCATTCACATTTGAAGCAAACTACTGTAGAGAGTAAAGGAATTTTGCCCAGTTCATGCAATTATTATTGAAACTAGACTTTTCGCGCGCAAACCTCTAGTTTTAATTACCTGGGGTAATTGCTCAATGGAAAGTGAAGTATACTATGCATGCAAATCAATTACTAAATAGCTTTTACTGTTATTCAGGGCTGAAAAGTGCATTGACATTTTAAAATGCAAGGCAACTACTATTGGTTAGTTGAAAATAATAATCATCATTGAGATTAAACATCTCTTCCAGTGTCCTGGCCAAGACAGGCAGCAGTAGCCTACAGTCACGCATAGCATACACACAAAACATAAGAAAACTAAAACAGTCTGCAGGGGAGAAGGGGGATATATATGTCGCAAGACATTTCGGGATCCTGAAGGAAGAGAGTAATATTAAGTTTGAGCAACAAAGTGTAAAGACATTTTGGGATGCTCAAGGAGTACAGTAATATTACATTTGAGCAACAAAGTGTAGTCTTGTGCTGGACTCTGTAGACATAAGTCACCATACTGCGTTATTCGCATATTTTCGTTGTGTCATAGGGACACTGTCTCTTTAAGATCACGTCACTTGTGTGTTGATATGCCGTCGGCCTGATATTTGAATTTAACAGATTTTACATGACAAAATGTCGAGGTGAGAAATTGAGTCTTCCCTTCTTTTATCGCAATTTCTACAGTCCATAGACAGAACGTCTTACCTGGGAGAGTTTGTCGACGGCGGAGCCGTTATGTTAAAAAACATGACGTCTTACCTGGGCCGGGCGAGTGTGTCGCTGCGGTGTGTGCGTGTGTGTTGTTACCTGGGCTCGTATGTCGATGGCGGAGCCTTTATGTTTAAAAACATAACGTCTAACATTGGCAAGTGTCGATGCAGTGTGTGCGCATGTGAGTGTGTTCTTACCTGCGCGTAAGTCTATGGCGGAACCGTTATGTTTAAAAACATAACGTCTTACCTGGGCGAGTGTTGCTGCTGTGCGTGCACGTGTGTGTGTGTTCTTACCAGCGCGTGTGTCGATGGCGGATCCGTTATGTTTAAAACGTAACTTCTTACCTCGGCGAGTGTGTTGCTGCCTTTGTCTTGACGTGCGTTGTGTGCGCGTGCGTGAGTGCGTGCCTGTGTGTGTGCGTTCTGTGTATGTGTCGCTGCCTTTGTCTTGACGTGCGGTGTGTGCGTGTGAGTGTACGTGTGTGTGCGGTGTGTGTATATGGTTTGGATGAGCGTGCTTGTGGTGTATGTATGCATTCGCACCTGCTGTCTGGGTGCGTGTGTGTGAGCTGCAGGCTGCTTGGCACATGCGCACATGACAAACTCGAGTAACTGGTGCGACAGTCCTGCCATTATAGTAGTAAGATATTATATCCCAGAAAGAAGCTAATGGCATCCCTAATTGGGCAAAATAGTTGGAATCTGAAGGTTATTATAAATCATATCTTATTTTCTTTAAGGATCCTTTACTTGGGTTTGGGGGATCCTTGTAAGCTCATCGTTTGACAAAGCGTTTGCCCCCTGGCACCCTGGAAAGACAGAGACAAAGAGACAGAGACACAGAGAGACATAGAGACAGAGCGACAGAGAGAGAAAGAGAGACAGAATCAGAGGGGAGTAAAACAGCCATTTGCCATTTAAAGTCAATAATATGTTTGAAGGTGAGTTATAACATTTTTGCCCTGTTTTATGAACTTTAAATCATTAGTTTTGACATTAAATACGACCCATATTTGTTTCTTGCTGTGCTGCGGGCCCTGATTACATCGGAGGTGAAGACGATCCGTCTTGCCTAATATTGATGCACATCCTTTATTTCCCTCATTGCTGCTGAATCCATTGAGTGATTACCACTTGAAACAGATACAGGAAGGAAACAGTGTCGTACCAACACTATCATGTCACTAATCATAAATAGAATTGCATACTATATTACACATATTATTAATCCATCTTTTATTTGTATTTTTCCTTCGACCACCGATTGGTTGAAAGGTACAAAGCGAGAAGCAGGCGTCGGCCGTCAATCTGTCCGTCCCTCTGCTCCATCGGCCCGGTGAGGCCCACCGCCCCGAGACCCCCAACTCCAGGACCTCCCCCGGGCCGGGACTCTGAACCCTAACCACCCTGGACAGCAGCAGCCTGCTGAGGCCGCGGCGTCTCCGTCCCGTCTTGGACGTGGGGACGGTTTGGAAGGAGGAACGGGAGGGGTCGCAGAGTGGAGAGACGGTTTGGGAGGAGGAGCGGGACGGGTCGACAGAGTGGAGAGACGGCTTGGGAGGAGGAGCGGGACGGGTCGACAGGGTGGGGAGACGGTTTTGGAGGAGGAGCGGGACAGGTCGACAGAGGGGAGAAACGCTTTGGAAGGAGGAGCGGGACGGGTCGACAGAGTGGGGAGACGGTTTTGGAGGAGGAGCGGGACGGGTCGACAGAGGGGAGAAACGCTTTGGAAGGAGGAGCGGGACGGGTCGAACGAGGGTGGAGAACTCTGCTAGCTTCAGACAAACTGTCAAACCAGGATCTGAGTGTTGTCCTGGAGACAACTAAACACTGCCCAAATGAATGCCCCCCCCCCCCCTGCCTAGCAACAGATGCTGCTTCAGACAATGATTACACCTGCACCAATGTGAGTCCTCCGTTTGGTTCCCCCCGCCTTCAACGCATGCAGACACAAACAAACACACAAAAACACCCCCCCGAGACAAACATGCATGCACACGCAAACTTCTTGGGGAAGGCACGTTCCATAATTATGTTGCAAATGTATTTTAAGACCCTTAAGACACAAATATTATGAATATGAGTATGAACTACGGGCAATAGGACTGAACCCCTAACTTACCTAACACCTACCTCCACCTACCTCCACCTACCTCCACCTAGCTCCACCTACCTCCACCTATTTCCACCTACCTCCACCTACCTCCACCTACCCTCCACCTCTACCTCCACCTACCTCCACCTATCTCCACCTAGCTCCACCTACCTCCACCTCCGGCCCCTCCGCCCCTCCTCCAGTTTCAGGACCCGGTGGTGGTTACAGCGTCACGTGTGGGCAGAGGGAGGCGTGGCCTGTGTATCGGCGGTAGCGCTGTTCGGAGGTCTGCTGTCAATAAGCGGCCGTGATGCGGGGAGCGGCTGCCAGGTTCAATCACAGCGGAGACATCAACACAATTAAAGGTGACCTTGGAATAATGGAGATTCATCACGGAGGAAGGCAGGCGGCGAATCAGACAGCGAGGAGACGGAATGAGGAATGAGGACGCGGCCGGGGCTGGGGGGGGGGGGGGGGGACTGTCACAACACAAATACTTATTTTATGGGAGGTCGGCCAACTGCCGGCCGGACGGCAGGACCTGAATCTCAATCTCAGTGTTGATTTAGACTCAGCCTTATGGGCTGCTGTTGCCACGCGCACCCCTGGCTCTTTAGCCAAGCGCCACTCGGCTGAATGATAAACAGAGGCCCCCTCTACACACACACTCACACACACACACACAAACACAGAAAGAGAGAAAGGAAAGGAGACAGGGAGAGTGATTTAGAGAGCGAGTGTGCACCCAGAGAGATAAGGACCCAGGGCGGGATGGGATCCTCATGTGGGACGTAAAGGCAGATGATGACACATCTCTGTCAGGTTTTAACTTCTGTTGGGCCGCGTGGGGGCGGGGGTGGGAGGCCATGGAGAGAGCAGATCTGGCGGGGGGGGATTATACTGTCCTCTTCGAGCTTCACAATGTGCACGTTTTGGTCTGGGCGGGAGTTGTCATCTGGTTCAGCCCCAAAGACCTCCCCCCTCCGGACAGGGAGAGGGGCTTTGTCCTACTACAATGGCCCACATTCCCTCCCTCCTGCTCCTGCTGATAAATACCTCCTCCATCGCCCCACAATCGCTTTCGATACGCTCGCAGACCGGCGCCAAGACATCCCTCTTCCTGAATAAGACCTCCTTCTTTAACACTCATCTTTAGGCACATCTCTATGGAGGCCGACATCGAACACACAACTCCGGAACGACAGCAGGAGGTCTGGAACGCACAACCAGGAGGTCTGGTGACAGCTGGCTGGATGGGGGCTGGGGGGTTCTGCTGGTTAACCTGTGGAAAGGTTAACCCGTTCTGCTGGTTAACCCGGGATGCTGGTTAACCTGTTATGCTGGTTAACCCGTGGTGCTGGTTAACCCGTTCTAATGGTTAACCCGTTCTGCTGGTTAACCCGTGATTCTGGTTAACCCGTTCTGCTGGTTGGCCCCTAGCTCTGGTTAACCCGTTCTGCTGGTTAACCGGTGCTGCTGCAGTCGTTGGATCCCAATCGCTCGGTGGCTGACCGACGCTGCGGCTTTTATGTTCTACGGCCGCGCTGCATAAACAGCCGAAGGCAAACCGCGTTATTCTGCTTTAATTAAACGGCTTCATAATCTGTGGAGGATTAAAAGGTCAATTTACGACTGATAAAAACGGGATTTGGTGAAATCAAAAAAGGATTAATTACTCCATGCTCGTTACAATTTGACTATAATTAGTTCCATTAACTTAAACAAAAAAAGGCAAGAAAGATAATTGTCAGGCACTTAATTAAAGGTTAAGGCTTTGAGGTAATTGTTAACGACTGGACAATTTATGGCCCAATTATTCAATAAAGATACACACAGAGTAATTGTTCAATTGATGGCTGGAGAGTGGCTGTGAGGGCCGAGAGCGACGGTAAACATCCGGAGAGCCAGTCCACCAAGGTTATTTCAGATGTTTCACGCTGGGTCCCAGGGGAAGGCGTGTGGGCCCAGGCACCTCTAGATTACGGCTATCCCCAGAAGAATCCTGCAAACACCTGCCACTAGTGTCAAGGTTAAACCTACGAGACACCTCCACGGCTCCCTCTGGGGCGCCGGGAGCTGCCAGAGGAGTCGCTCCCTAAAGATGCAGAGAGTCGCTCAACACTCCTCATAAACCACACTGAGGACAACCTCCTGTCAATGCCAACGCCACTCGCAAATAAAAATGCTGAATTCTAAATTGTATTCCATGCTCAACATTTGAAATTGGTATACTGAGAGGCGTTAGTCCTCTCAAAGTTATGTGTATGACCTTGAGACAGTATCATTGATCGGTGTCCCCTCTTCCTGACACTCAGCATGTGGCTTCATTCTAACCCTTCACCTCTTCAGGGCTCCTTTCATCCCACATCACAAAGTTTGTTCCTCCTTTCTCAAGTGGCTGTGAGAGTGGTGACGTCCTCTCTCTATGTAGGTCAGACCTAATCAGACAACCATCTCAACTCCAATGTGCAGCCATCACTCAGCACTCTCTCCTCTTTGTTCGACAGCTGATTTCTCTCCTGTCAGTCAGGTCTTTTTCTTTCTTTCATTCTTTCCCCTTCATCCCTCCTCCCCATCTCCGTCCACGGTGGATCTCATCAGGTGTGTCAGGTCATTTCCCTCCTGTGTCTCTCATTACCCATCATTTAGTATTTATGGCTCAGGTATTCCTCTCCATCCTGGTCATTCCTCACAGGCTACTTGAGGATCTTATTTTAAAGATATATGCTTCTCGAATGGAATTACCTATTCCAAGAGAAAGGGAGGGAATGAATGATTTGCAGAGGCAAGCAGATATCACGCTGACTGGCAATGAGAGTTACTCTCGACTTTTAAGTTTCAAACCAGTCTGAGTGTGTGGTATGAAAGGCAGCGGTGAGGCTGTGATTAAAGCACCTTTGGTCGGCAGCTCCAGCAGAACTCATTAAGCGTCTCCGTGCTAATGGAGGATAGTGCTGCGCTCGCTGCACAATGATTCCTCGGCTGATCACGTTGGACGGTTACGCTCCCATGAAGCCCTTAATTATCACTCTGTGTTTATAATTATTATTATGGTTTGATAATAATAGTAATGGTATAAACACAGTTGCCATTGTTGTCTTGTTAGGTCCTCTGATCATCCTTCAAAAGCTCTCACATAGATTCCATGGAACATGTTCTGTTTGCATAACATCCTCTACAGTACACAGATAGCAACTTGATCCCAATCATTAACATTTTTAGGACGTTCTAATCTGCAATATGTAATTTCTAATCATAATTTGTAATCCTCTGATGTGCAGAAGGTACCTTTTGTAATTCTACTTAGAAAAGGTCAACATTGGAAATGTTTTAATGATGAAAATATTTGCCTGACATCCCCATCTTATGAGATAGATCAAAAATCCTTTGTTCAACTGAATGTCTTGAAGGCATGAGATACCTAATCAACACTGGTTCCCCGGAGGATTCGGCTAATGAGTTTCAGCATTGCTGATATTTTCATCCTGTCTTGTGGGTATACTTTCTAATAATTCTTGGTTCCTAATCACCACTAAAAAGTCATCAAATCTTCAAACGACAGACAGTGGAATCATGACCTAAGGAGGATAAAGATAATGGAAGCCCTCAGTGCTACTTCTCTTCTGAAACATTAGCATTCAACACACATTTTCTACACAGCTTTTTTTTATTGGAAAACAAGCAAATATTTATATATATAATTCGGTTGCCAAGGGTAAATGTATCACAAATTGGACTACAACAATGTTAAATCCAATGTTATGTCTTCATATTTTCAAAACTTGTCAACCCCAGAAAATGCTGTTTGTCTTTTGTGTGCTGAAAGAACAAAGTGTGTTGATACTATGCATAGTGTGTTGATTCTACATCCAGTGTGTCAATGCTATACACAGTGTGTAGATGCTGTACACAGTCTGTGATGCTATACACTGTGTGTTGATGCTATAGACAGTGTGTTGATGCTATACACAGTGTGTTGATGCTATACACTGTGTGTTGATGCTATACACTGTGTGTTGATGCTATACACAGTGTGTTGATGCTATACACAGTGTGTTTCTATACACTGTATAGTGTGTCAATGTACACAACTGTTTAAACCGACTGTTTTAAACTGACCACACAATCGTAAGGTAGTGAGAAGCCTGCCGTTCCTTTCTTCAAGTATCTAGCTATGATAACTATGCCAGTTCTTTTTGGATTGCTTGAAGTAATCAACGGTTCCACGACAGATTGTACTCTGCGTAAGCTGAATCTAAGAGGAGGAAAAGCTGGCAAACGTAATTTGTCAAATAGATGAAAACAAACAAAACAAAAACTACCTCAAAGCTTTTCCCCATCAAACTGCTCTCTACATGACATGCATCGACTGGAGCCTGCCATTAGTCTGTGACACAGATACAGAGCTGGAGGGGAGACAGACGAGAAAAACGGAACTGATTTAGACTAAAACATGTTCAGGAATACGTTTTAAGCAATGAGTAAAGTGATAATGAGCTGTCTACAATTCTTTAGATCAATAGTTGTGGACTGTTAGTCGCCAATAGGGACATGGCTTGAAAGGTTCATGGCCGCACACATGATGTGTTGAATGTCACTTTGCACACGTATGTGAACACTGTCAGTTCTATCTGCACTTTTAAGTCTTTCAGTTGCTTCCTAAATTACTTACAATGACACAATGGGCCTTTTCGCCTAGTAGCCATCTTGTTTCTATAATAGCTCTAAAACAAGAATTCTGCATGAGTTCCCCGCCCTGCTAGTGTGTAGAACCAAGATGGCCGCTGGCTGATTAAGGCCCATTGAAGGAATCCACCATTCACCTTTCACCTTTCAGCAGAGGGATGTTATTGAATGCGTGGTGTAACTTCCTTTGATGTATTTCCTACCATTAAAGTAGGCCGCTCCAAATAGCATCAGGAAGTGGGGATTGAGGCGCAGAGGGCTCAACAAGGCCTCACACATCCCATTAGGTCAGAGTCCGCCCCCTGCTGGCCCAGATCACAGCAGAGCAGATGAAGGAGGATCTCATGCTGTTCCTCCCTCACGAGGGCCGGACGCTGCCCACCACCGCCTCGTTGGGCTCCGTTTGCGGACTGCCAGTAAAGTTAAAATTCTTCAGCTGCTGGTTCAGCAGCGATCTCTATGGGATTTGTTTTAATAACATTGTGACAGTTGGAGCCCGACCCACAAAGAAATGTCCCCAAGGTGACCTCCCCCTCCCCAAGGTGACTTCACCGGCCCCAAGTTGACTTCACCGGCCCCAAGGTGACTTCAACGGCCCCAAGGTGACTTCACTGTCCCTGTGAGCCCTGACGCTCTCAGACTCTCTGAGACTCACTGACGCCCTGTGGCTCACTAACTCTCTTCTCCGTCCCCCCTCGCTGACGCTCAGTCAAGTTGACGTCTCTTCATTGCAGGACATTAAACAACCATGTTGGACATGCTTATATGTAAATATCTCCGGTGGTTTTGAGGCGCTGAATACATTGCCCTGACAGGTTTCGAGGAGGAAAAGACAAATTAGAAACTTATTTTTGTTTTTAATTTCAGAATAATGTTGAATAGCTGCGATCGATTCTAATCTTCAACCAGACCATGAATTCAACTTTCTTTTTTCAAGTTCCTTAATGTTGACTAAAACCATATAATAAAATGGAATGAGGCATTTAATAGAGCATGTGGCTGCAGAGCACTCTAAGCCAACATCGTTGCTGGGGTGAATTATATTAAGAAACAGATCCTCTGAATGCTTGCTGAGACACAAGGGGGCGAGCGAGCAGGAGAGAAAGTCATTCCAGTGACTTCAATAACTTCCGAGTTCACAAAGCGCTTTAGCGGGCGCATTGTGCTACATTTAACGATGGCTTTCAACAACAAATCAATTAATAGAACAACATGAATTAGAGGCGGACCCCCGTGGTGCTCTCAGTGCTGCGGAACATTCTAGATGTGTGACCTTGGTGATTGACGACGGCGGCGCCTAATCGCCAGCGGACAGTGGGGCCCGCGGGGAGGAACCAATACAATATGAATCCTTCGATGTCTTCCCCCGTACGGCTGCATGTGTCAGGAATTTATTTACTGACTTGCTTCACCAGTCACTCAATACCTCGTCCACTGCGTCTCCGATACGAACTTGGCCCTGATACGTAGTTCTGCGCTGTGCTGCCGCCCCTGGTCTTTATCGGAGCCACGGCACGCCCGATCGATCGGGTTAGGAATCGAAGGGAAGACTCTAATGCCCAGAATTGAATGTGCATCAAGAGCCAGTAGCGGTCGGTGTGCTCAGGGTGAGGACCGGCGCATCGACGGCTCCACGCAGGCCTGGAGGCAGGACATCAATACCGGGTTCTGCATAACAAAGGTGATTCATCACTCCCAGCTTTAAACACTTTACTCTGCACGGATGAGTCGCAAACAATGGAAACTTTCTGAATATTCATCCACCGTGCAACCCCAATAGTTCTTATCTTTACGCTAGACTCTGAAGTATCAGCACAGGTCCTATGTCCTAGATAGGGAGAATGACAGAGTGAACCATTCATTAACTCATTCATTACATTTTTTCGACTATAATCTAGAGTATAAGGACAGGTCCTATGTCCTAGATAGAGAGAGTGACTGAGTGAACCATTCATTCATTCCATAATACTTTCAGTATTGTAGTTTCAATTTCAAATCATCCCTTGATAATATCTGTGAGCCACTCTCCCCCCATGGGGGGTCAGTTGGGGCTGGGGAAGGGGACCCCCCCACTGCACAGCACTGGGAATACTTTGGAAGATAAAGCTGTTGCCCAGCAGCAAGACAGGGCAATAATTCACCACTCGGCTCCTATTATGGTCTGTTCATTTCTTCTATTGACCGCAGAGCGACTGGAAGGGAGTTAACGCTCTATCAGCCTCCACCGTCGGCCTCATACCTGCCCCGACACCAGCTCACACAAACACAAGAACCGCCCGGCTTTAAGGAAATATGACAAAGCTGATAGAAAACTTCACTGTGCCTATTGTCTTCGCCCACTGGAGCAAACAAAAGCTCTCTGACAGCATAAATGAACCACTACCCCCACTGCCCCCACCCCACACACATACACACACACACACACACACACACACACACACACACACACACACACACACACACACACACACACACACACACACACACACACACACACACATGCATCTACACACACACACACACACACACACACACACACACACACACACACACACACACACACAATGGAATTGCGAAACTAATCCAAAATTCATGAGAGTCAGGAAGATGTGCTTGGTAGCATCGGAAGCTAAAATAATGTCCGCTTGAGAGACATTGCATTCCATTTCCTGGATGGTGATTCACAAATGAACCTCATTTGTATAATCTTCCAAATTAAAATAATAAAATGTATCAGATAATCAGATGCATTCTTTTCCCATTAATATTAAATTGATTGTTTATCCAAACTGGTGCAAACTGAGCATATTTGACGCGAGTGTGAGCGGACTGGTCCGAGAGAGGCAGGAATACAAAGCAACGGCTTTGATGCTCTGCGAGACCTGTAGATATTACTATCATTAATACACATAGGATCCCTAGCCTGATTTTGGGTAGGTCATCCTATCAGTTATCCTTATTTCAAGATCCCAAACTCCAACATCTCCGTGCCAACTTCCCGGTCCTGATACGTGGCGCCGGCGTTCCAATGTGTCCGTCTGATACTGGCCTTTATCCCGGCTATTGACACACTCCCATCCGGAGGGAAGGGGGCGACCTCGCCCAGATGTGTGGCTGTCTCGGCCCCTGCAGTCAACCACAGCCGCACACTCACATGAATCCTAATGTGCACCTGCTAGGAGCCTGGGCTAAATAGGCAGTTTGTATCCTTTCAAAAAGACGGATCTGTGGTCTTTTTAACCCCATGCCATCCCAGAAGGCTCCATCTTCCAAAGCTGGATTCTCTTCAATCATGTTTCCGAGTTTTAGGGCGGTTGTGGGGCGTCAGTCGGAGACTGCGGAGGAAATCCAGAAGTACTTCTTCTCACGAACCGCCACTCTCCTCAAAGGGCAGGTTACTCATTTCGAACACGTATGCATAACTGTGGGAAATAGTTCCTAGTCTCTTTCCCACTTTGACTTCTTTCTCTCTTTTGTTGACTCTTTTTTCAACAGGAGCTGAAAAATCCTCTGGAGAGGTTTTTTCCCTCCTTTTCAAAATAACATTAACTTCAAACAAACATTTCACTTTTAATCACTGTATTTCCCCCCTCTCCCCTTATGCAATTCATCCTGGTATTGTGGGGGTCTTTTGAAGCTGTTCTCCTGGCGTCCTGGGGGATTAGCTCCCGAAGGCCTCTGCTTACACCAAAGCTCCTCTTTCAAACCCGCTGTGGTGGAGCGCTGCTGGGAGGGGCAGAGGAGCGGCGGCTCGCAGGAACATAGGTGGTGAACTGATGTTCAATTCACCGCTGCACACCTGACAGGAATAGCGATCTCAGCGCCTCGATAGCTCTTTTACAGGAAGCTGTTGTTCCTCGCCGGGCACTCGCCTGTCAGTCAACCTGATCAGACTGGGCTTCATTAGGCAGCCAGGACAAGGAAATGCAAACACACATGCACATGAAAACACACACACACACACACACACACACACACACACACACACACACACACACACACACACACACACACACACACACACACACACACACACACACACACACACACACACTCAAACACAAACAAACACGCCCACAGGAAAACACACACACAAACACCCACAGGAAAACACACACACACACACACACTCACACACACACACGCACTCACTCAAACCTGTACACAAGCACACAGGCACACAGGAAAACATACACGCAAACACAAACACACAAACACGCGTGTGTGCACACGCACACAGGAAAACACACACAAACATATTTGCACAAACACGTCTGTGTGCACACACCCACGTAGGCGCATAGGGACGCATACAAAAACACACTTACCTGTTCGACACACACAAACGCACAGTCAAGCGTGTGTGTACACACAAACACTCACACAGGAATACACACACAAGCACACACTTAAACACACACACACCCACCGGAAAACACCAACACACGTACACAACCACAGGAAAACCCACACACACGCACACAGGAAAACACACACACACACACACAAACACACACACACACACACACACACACTGACTGACACACGCACAAAGGAAGACACACACACACACACTCTAACACGTACACAAGCACACAGGCACACAGGAAACACACACACACACAAACATGCGTGTGAGCACACACACGCACAGAGGAAAACACAGACACAAACAAAGACATTTGCACACACACACCTGTGTGCACACTCGCACAAACCCACATAGGCACACAGGGACGCAAACGCAAACACTTACCTGTTCGACACACACAAACACAGGCATGCGTGTGTGTACACACAATCACACATGCACACACACGTGCACGCACCGAGGTAAACACACACGCAGGCACACAGGCACACACACAGGCAAGCATGCATGCACTATATACAGCCATATATATTAGTTCAAAATCGATTCCCAGGATCTTTTACACCCCTGCCCCATGAATCCATTCTTTCCCTTAGTTTGTTGATGCGTAGATCAGAAGGGATCATCTTCGCTGGTGATTCAATTTAAAATATGTTTATAGATCACAATTTACGGTTTGGATAAAATAAACTGTGATCAGTTGGGAAAGGAGTGGATTCCCCTCCCTGAGGTATAAGCCATACGAAGCCTTTGTATCGCGAGGCATAAAGCAGCCTGCTGACGGGAGCAGCGACAGCCATCCGTGGCCCCAAGCCGTACCCGCGGCGCAGTGGGAGATGTCAGCGGGGATAGAGAACGCCGTATAGCTGCGCCGTATAGCAGCGCTGGAAGGCTGCAGTCCATCATCTCCCCGTGAGGAGGGGTGGGAGCTGAGCAACGGCCGTGACTCCCGCGCCTCTGTGGCTCAGGCCTGCACCGCGGCGCCGGAGGACATGGAGCTGGGCCTTTCATAGGCCATCACAATAAATAGGGTGGATGTCATCTATTACTAACCTCCGTCTCTTTAAATCAGAGCTCGGTCGACAGCGAGCCCGTTAAAGCACGGCTAAAACTGAGGAACACATCAAAATAACGCAGTCAAACACGAGGATAAAAGGGAGAGTTAATTCAGCTCATCTGTCAGCTTGTCTGCGTGGAAAGTGCTCAATAAATACAACATAATGATCATTTATAGAAGATCACACAGTCCAGGGAGGAAAGCAATGATTATTACGTTTGCTACCATCGCGTTGTTTGATCATCAAAGTAAACCAAGCTTTTGTGATCAAGTAGGACTGCAATCTGGCACGGGAGCAATCGCACACCAACACACACACACACACACACACACACACACACACACACACACACACACACACACACACACACACACACACACACACACAGACAAATAGATGAACACATACAAGCACACGTGTGTGTGTGTGCGCATACACACACTCACCACACAAACTCTCTTTCTAGCTCTCTCATACACACACGGACACACAAATAACCACAAATAAACGCATACCACACCACCCTGGCCCTACTAATCAATGAGGGGTTGTTATAGTCGGAGTGAGCATTGACCAAACAATAATGGCCAGTGAAGCACAAGTGAGCTAACAAATTCAGTGTGATTGGAAGCACCTGAAGAGAAACACTCGGTCAATAGTTCTTCTTTGTCCGGGTCTTTTCAATTACCCTGGCGGTCATTAGTGTTGACGAAGGGACTCAGTGGGAAGCAGTGAGCTGAACACCAGCAAAACTGACCACCGTACTGCTTAAAGTTATGATTTATGGATCACTGGATCTTTTTCTTTGTTCCATTCACGGAAGGGACAGCTGATAAGAGCGGTAACAATAGCCAGATTAGAGCTGTGATTTGCCACGTCCTGGAGATGTGCAGTGTTTTAAAGCTCCTCTCATCTGTAATTCTCCCTGGGAGCCCCGGCCCTGTCACAACACCCCCTGATAATGTTATTGCCCACGGTTCATGCCCGGGGGAGATAAGAGAAATGTGTTTCTATAAACCCTGTGCAGACTTAACCTATGGCTCTACTCATAGCGAGCCCCCACAAAGACCCACGCAAGTCTCAGAGATACATGGCCAATATCAATATCAATGTTCTTCATGTGTTTCACAGGACGTATCAATGCCCAGGGAAGGGGTTTCTACTATTCTCAAGAACAAAGGCTTAATGCTCTTTTAATTTGCTCACCTGGAGAGGTAATCCGAGGGCTGGTGATATGAGGCTGATCAGAGAAGAAGAGACCTGCAGTAAGATCCAGGGAACAAACAGATGGAACTGTAGGTGTGTCTAATGGCTGTGTGGATGCAAGAGTATTAAATATACTACATACTGATACAGTATCATATCCTGTGTGTATCAAAACAAGAATATTAGGTAACGCTTCATATTAAAGGGGAACTATGCAACTTTGGCCACTTCTTCACTGTTTTCTTGGTTTGCACTCGCATTGAGCTCCCCCTACAGCTTCGGAGGAGATATTTTACAACACTCTTACCAATTCGTTGAAGACCCTTCCCCATCCAATTCTACGCTAGCCATGTGCATTTGTGAAGCCGGCGAATGCGTGGAGCCATGTCCGAGGTAGATGTTCATAAAGAGTAGACAAGTTTATACATTTCGAAGGGGTGTAAGTGTAACATTAAATCCATCTTTTTTTATAGTTGACGGGGAGATGTTTTATCCTAGATTAGAATTGTTTTATCGTTGGTTGTTGAACAGAACGATCATTGATCATTGAGTGATGGCCAACATAATACATAACGATAGAATGAATAATTTGCGCAGCAACCGTACATTTATGTATCTGCTCAAGTACGTCACTTGTGTACGGAATTACAGGGAAATGGATTCAGAGATCGAGACGGTATGCTGTCGCTAGTCCCCGCAGGAGAGTTGTCATGGGCAGTTGCTGTGTCTGGAAGATTAAGGACACATTCATGTTCATGTGTAAATGCTTGCAAATAAACATTGTAAATAAATTTTATTGCACATGGTTTTAAAATGTTTCCATTTTTTTAATAACAGATGTTTCACCACCTTTCTTTCATTTGTTCAATAATAGGCCTACACACTTTAAAAAAAAATAAAAATATTTTGGATATTGAAAGAAATGCAAGTGACAGTTCTTCATGGTTTGTTTTTTGCCTTACGGCTATTGTGTAACATCTTCTTGAGGGTTCTCTGGATTTCCTTGTGACACCTTGTGACACACGCACAAGTTTGTGGTGGCTGTACCGGGGCAGGCAGGCTGAGCCGTCTTGGGTTATCAAGCCTCATAACAATGCTGTTTGCCAACGCTTGTAACTAAGAGAAAATACAAAGCATTCTTTTTACAAACATGTTTAATGGAGGTTCACGCATTGTTAGGCCTGGGACGATAACACGTTTTTCTGGGCGATTAATTGCCCCAGAAATGATTGCGATAAGCGATAATACTGCCGTTTTTCAACTAATATAATGATAATGGATGGCAACGAGTTGAGCGCTGGCAATTTGATGCCGCTGCTCGCCGGTAACTTTGTAACTTTTTGAACTTTTTTACTCTCCATACCTTCAACATTTATTTTATGATTCTATGACCTAATCTGACAATGTGATTGGCATAATTTGGATTATTTCTACGATCTTCTGGCACTACCGTTTCAGGGAAATTACAATTCACCGTTTTTAGTTTTTTTCGGTTTGAGCCTCAACTGGCGTCTCCACTGGCCGTTGATGCTGCCAGAGTCATGTCTGCAATGTGGGCCGCTAGGACATACATCTTGCTTGTCTGTGTCTGGATCTTCCTAATGCCTGCTCATCTACCAGTGACGGGTTTGTTCCGGTACTCAGCCATTGACCTGCTCCGGCTCCGCTGTCGCCTGCCCGGACCTCCACTGGAGGCTTTCCACCTCCCGCCGGACATTGCCTTCCAGCCCCGCCGGAGATACATCCACCGAGGGTCCCGCAGGAGTTTCCTCCACAACAGCTCTACAGGAGTTGTACCCATCTGGTCCAGCTCTGCTCCCCCTCCGCGCTCGGCCAGCCGGGCTGTCGACCACAGCGTCGACCACGGTGTGTTGGCCCGCCTGGCTCGGTCGGCTAGCGCTTTCAGCTGCGACAGCACAGCACTCAACTTCGCTCTGCTTAATATCCGCTCACTGACAAGCAAAGGTAATCTCATCCAGGATATCATCACTGATCGCAAGTTAGACTTTTTATGTTTAACCGAGACATGGCAACAGCACAATGACTTTTTTCTCAGCTGATTGAATCCACTTTTCTTTTTACATCCGTCAACCCCGGGGCTCTGGCCGGGGGGGAGGTCTCGCGATGATTTACCGGGATAAGTCGAAGGTCTCGCCGGTGTCAGTGCCTGTCTGCAGCTCGTTTGAATCTGTTGTCTGCGAGTTGTCTGGTCCCACTCCAACCATCATTGCTACCGTCTACCGCCCCCCTAAACCGAATAGTGATTGAATGATTTTGCTGCCTTTCTCACCCATTTATCCTCTCTCTCACCAAACATAATTCTACTGGGTGATTTCCTCTCCTGTTTAGAGAGTGTTGGATGTCAACAACATACCACTTTCCCCAAACACTCCAAAGGACACATACTGGACTTAATCTGCTACTCTGGTGTCACCCCTTTTGATCTCACAGCTGATGAACTCTGACCATTTTCTCCTCTCATTTACATTTAAACACACTCTCTCCATCTCAAAAAAACCCTGCCCTATTTCGTTTCGTAATATAAAGAATATTGACCCTGCCACTCTCACTTCAAGAATCCACTCCTCCTGCCTCCCTGACATTCACAATCTATCCACTCCTGTTGATCTGGTCTCTCATTGCAACAATGGACTCAATAATATCCTTAATTCCCTTGCCCCATTAAAAACCAGATCTGTTTCCTTTTCCGTCTCTGCCCCTTGGTTCACTCCCGATCTCTGTTTGATGAAAGCCAAAGGTCAGCAACTAGAACGTCTTCATAGGAAAACTGGTCTCAGTATTCACAAAGAGATGTACAAGAACCACATCTTGCATTATAAGGACTCCATTGCCAGCACTAAAACCCACTACTACTCCAATATGATCACTGCCAACAAAGGAAACTCTAAGTCACTGTTTTCCCTACTTAACAAAATTACCCAACCCCAGGATTCTCTCCCCCCTCACTTGTACAAAACCTCCTTCTGCAACTCCATCAAAAACATTCACCTGCACCTTGGATCAACCCCTCATCTCAATATTTCTGCCGACTTTCACCCTTCCACACACTCATTCTCCACCTTCCAGCTCCCTGATATCTCAGAAATAACTGAACTCATTCGGAAATCCAAGCCATCCACCTGTCAACTTGACCCCCTACCCACACATTTGGTTAAGGCCTCCCTCCCCTCCCTAATTCCTCTCATTTGTGCAATCTTCCACTCCTCTCTTACTACTGGAACCGTCCCTACATCCTTCAAAACTGCTGCCATCACACCAATTCTGAAAAAACCTGGTGCAGAACCCTCCAACTTCAACAACTTCCGTCCTAAATCCAATCTGCGCCTCATCTCCAAAATCCTGGAAAAGACAGTTGCCTCCCAACTCCATTATCCTATCCGACAATAACCTTTATGAACAGTTCCAGTCCGGATTCCGCCCACTCCATAGCACTGAAACAGCACTCATCAAAATCACCAACAACCTCCTTATGGCAGCTGATTCTGGACTACTCACCATCCTCATCCTACCTGAGTGGAGCCTTTGATACCATCTGTCACACCACGCTCCTCAACAGACTATCCTCCATTGGCATCACCGACACTCCGTTTGACTGGTTCACATCTTATCTTTCTCGCCGTACTCAATTTGTCCAACTAAAGTCTTTTAAATCCATCCCCTCCCACGTCACCCCAGGTGTTCCCCTGGGTTCTGTCCTGGGGCCCCTCCTCTTCATCATTTACCTCCTTCCCCTTGGCAATATCTTCCGTAAATTTGACAATCATTTCCACTTTTATGCTGATGACACCCAGCTCTACCTCTCCACCAAGCCCTCGTCCACTCTCCCGCCCACTTCCCTTACTGATTGCATCTCTGAAATAAAAATTTGGTCGCCTGCAATTTTCTCAAAATCAACAGCAATAAAACCGAAGTTCTCCTCGTCGGCACCAAATCAACCCAGACAAAACCTGACAGCTTTTTCATCACTAACTATAACACCTCAGTTTACCCCTCCCCTCAGGTTATGAGTCTGGGTGTCATCCTCGACGGCACACTATCATTCCAAGCACGCATCAATAACATCACCAGATCTGCCTATTACCATCTACGCAACATCAACCACCTCCGCCCATCCCTCACAACCCATAGCACAGCCATCCTTGTTCACACCCTGGTCACTTCCCGCATCGATTACTGTAACTCCATCCTCTTTGGTATCCCCCTCAAGTCCATCCGTAAGCTTCAACTGGTCCAGAACTCTGCCGCTTGCATAATCACCAGAACCCCCTCCATTAATCACATAACTCCTGTCCTTCAGCAGCTTCACTGGCTCCCGGTCAAAACCCGCATCCATTTCAAGATTCTGCTCCTCACCTTCAAGGCCCTCCACAACCTCGCCCCTCCATATATTTGTGAACTCCTGCACACCACCACACCCAACCGCACTCTCCGGTCCTCCTCTTCCATTCAACTCACTGTACCACCCGCCCGCCTGGTCACCATTGGGTCCAGGGCATTCAGCTGATCTGCCCCCCACCTCTGGAACACCCTCCCACCTGACATCCGTAACTTTGACACTCTCTACACTTTAAGTCCCGTCTAAAAACACATATTTTTAAACTGACATTTTCAATCTAATTCATTGTCTCCCACCCATTTCACCCCACTTGCGTAAATTGTTTCAATGTATCTTGTTCTTGTGTTTTTTATGATTGTTGATTTATTTTTATTTTTTTAAACACTGCCCTGTATTGTGTCCTTGAGTGCTATGAAAGGCGACCTCAAATAAAATGCATTGTCATTATTATTATTATTATAATGGCATAATAATGCAAGTACACCCTTTCGAAGATCAATAAACTTTTATTGTTAAAGAACACTGGAACTGGACGTCTGGAAGACATTTAAAATATCCAGAATAAATTAAAAAAACAACCAAAGACAATAAATAAAATGGACTCAGTCTATTTTAACAAAAGATGCTCGAGGGGGTTTACTTGTTGTGCCCTGTAAATATGAGCCCGAGCCCGATTTCAACCCGACATTTGTTACTTAGGCCTACTCTGCTAAACATATATAATATATAAATATATATATAATGTATAGAACGCCGGTCATTATCGGGAAAATAAGCCCCGACTGAAGGGGCCTTTGTTAATAGGTAATAAGACACTTATTATATGCTTATTAATATTAATTGGTGTTAAGACTATCTATAAGTGTTAATAATAACATACTAACCATGTTTATTCTGATATTATAAGTCTTTTTATAAGCACTTATAAGAAACGTGTTAACTATTTATTGATTGCTTAATAATATTAATAAGTCTTATGAGTTTCTTATAGTTAATAAAAACATTACAAACCCATTTATTGAGTCTTACTAACTTACCTCCGAACCATGGGAGACAGAGCTTTCTGTCACGCCGCTCCCTGTCTTTGGAATGCTCTTCCTGACCACCTGAGAGCACCACTGACCCTGGACACTTTTAAAAAAGGCCTAAAAACCTACCTTTTTAAAAAAGCCTTTCATTAGTTGTTTCCTTTGGAGAGACGTTCTCTCTCCAAATTTTAACTTTTACTTTTCTTTTTTTTTCTTATGTAGCACTTTGAGATTGTTTGCTCAATATAAAGTGCATTACAAATAAAATTCATTATTATTATTATTATTACCTATAATGTCATTTTTTATGCTTATTAAAGATCTCCTATTATACTACTTTTCGATTCGTAATTTCTTATTAATGTGTTACGGTTAGCGGAAATTTTAGTTTGGACCCCGAATGCAGAGACAGAGGCAGTTCGGACAATCCAAAGTTTATTGTCAAAAGGGAACTCAAAAGATATCCAGCGGGCAAGGTGAAGACAGGAGCGGGTAGGCGTGGCTGGCGGAGGCACCGGAGAATGCTGCGGTCCGGTGGTCATCCGCTGGCGAGGAATTGGCTGCCGGCTCACAACGTTAGGAATGACTTAGATCAGGTCAGAGTATCGCATGTCGATTTACACTCGTCAGCCAAAGTACCAAATGAGACGGAATAATCTGGCGCCAACGAGCAATCCCCGCCAGGCTTAAGAAAGAGTGTGTGATGAGTTGATGAGGTCTAGGTGTGCCCCGTTGCGGTGCACAGCTCCGCTCGCCACGCCCCGCACCTGTCTAAGACCCAATGTCTGTGGAGCAACTCATAAACAACCATGACAGTACCCCCCCCCTCAACGGATGCCTCCCGGCGGCCCACCAGGCTTCTCTGGAAAACGTTCATGAAATTCCCTGATAAATTCAGTGTTCAAAATAAAGGATCGGGAGACCCAGGACCGCTCCTCCGGCCCGTACCCCTCCCAGTCCACCAGAAACTGGAACCCCCTTACCCCGTCTGCGTACGTCCAACAGTTCCCAGACAGAATAGGCTGAGTGGTCATCGATGAGCCGGGGGGATGGAGGGGGTTCGGCCGGAGGATTGAGAATGCTGGTAGAAACAGGCTTTAGAAGTGAAACATGGAAGACAGGATGAACGTTGAGCGCAGGTGGTAGCTTGAGCTTGATAGCAAATGGATTAATGATACCCAAAATCACATACGGACCAATGTACTTAGGTGTCAGCTTATTACACTCAGTCCGAAGGGGCAGGTCCCGAGAGGAGAGCCAGACGCTCTGCCCCACCTGGTAGTCCTGAGCCAGAGTGCGGTGATGGTCCGCCAGCTGCTGGTTCAGGGCAGCCGTGCGCGTGAGTGCTACCCTCGCCTCACGCCACAGCCGGCGGGTGCGTCTGAGATGTTCCTGGACTGACGGGACCGCCACCTCTGTCTCCATGACTGGGAAGAGTGGGGGCTGAAAGCCCATAGGCACATGGAAGGGAGACATACCTGTGGCGGAGCAGACCAGAGAGTTTCTTGCGTATTCAACCCACGGCAGATGAGAGGACCAGGAGAAAGGGTGTTCGGCGGCGACACAACGTAACACCGACCCAAGGTCCTGGTTAGCTCGCTCCGTCTGGCCGTTAGCCTGTGGGTGGTAGCCGGAGGAGAGGCTGGCCGACGCCCCTAACGCCTGACAAAACGCCTTCCAAACTCGTGAGGAGAACTGCGGTCCCCGGTCCGACACAATGTCCTGGGGGATACCGTGGAGCCGGAACACATGCAGGACCAGCAGGTTCGCCGTCTCCAGAGCTGAGGGGAGTTTTGAAAGCGGAACAAAATGCACAGCCTTGGAAAAACGATTGACAATAGTCAGTACGACCGTATTACCGTCAGAGGGCCAGTCACGAAGTCCACAGCTATGTGCGACCACGGCCGGTGTGGAACAGGTAGAGGGCGCAGGAGACCAGCCGGAGCAAGGTGTGACGATTTGCCGCGGGCACAGATGGAACAGGCAGCCACGAATCCCTTGGTGTCGGCAGCCATGGAGGGCCACCAAAACCGCTGTCGGAGGAGAGAATGCGGAAGTTTAATGCGAACTGAGCGACAGAGTCTGAGGCCTGACGCAAGGGAGAGGAGTCGGCTGCTGGCTTCCTTTTCCCGAACCGGGTGGTGATTTACCCTCCGCATTTCATAAACAAAATCGGTATAGGAAAGCGCGAGAGAGGGCCTATTAATAGAGTTTGCTACAGCCCAGTCGGAGGCCTGGTCTGACAACAGACTCATAATAAAAGCAGTCTTAGTCCTGTCGCTGGCGTAAGACAATGGCTGCTGTTCGAAAACTAGGGTGCACTGGTGTAAAAATTGCCTACAACGGCCTAACTTCCCCGCATACCTGACCAGAGTAGGAATAAACGGTTTGCAGGGCTGGCAGGGCGAGGAGACGGGCACCACAGCAGGGAAGTCCGACGCGGAGGAGACTGCCGGTCCCTGGAGCGAGACGGGAGCGGCTAGGGAGGAGACCTGGGAACCATTCGCTCCATACGGGCTCCCAGCTCTGACATGCCGGCGGAGAGTCCACGTAGAACATCGGAAAACTCCTGTAACGCAGCGTCGTGGTTACCGATCCTCGTGCCCTGCAAGGTGAGGCCCTGCCGAACCTTCTCTGACTCCACGGGGTACATGTTGGCCAGATTATTCTGTTATGGTTAGCGGAAATGTTAGTTTGGACCCCGGAAGCAGAGACAGAGGCAGTTCAGACAATCCAAAGTTTATTGTCAAAAGAAAACTCAAAAGATATCCAGCGGGCAAGGCGAAGACAGGAGCGGGTAGGCATAGCTGGCGGAGGCACCGGAGAATGCTGCGGTCCGGTGGTTATCCGCTGGCATTGGAATTGGCTACCGGCAAAAAGATCGCACGACGTTAGGAATAACAAAGATCAGGTCAGAGTGTCGGAGGTCGATTTACACTCGTCAGCCAAAGTGCCGAATGAGACGGAATAATCTGGCGCCGACGAACAGTCCCCGCCAGGCTTAAGAAAGAGTGTGTGATGAGTTGATGAGGTCCAGGTGTGCCCCGTTGCGGTGCACAGCTCCGCTCACCATGGCCCGCACCTGTCTAAGACCCAATGTCTGTGGAGCAAATTATAAATAACCGTGACATAATGACCCCTATAGAACACCCTGACACGAATCACAGCACAACAAATTATTTAGATTTTCGGGAAACTCTTCCTCTCATCTGGGCGCTTTCAGCATTCTCTGTCAACACTCGGCTTCGTCCTTCTCCGCCCCCTCGCCCCCCTCCTGCCAACCCCACTCCGTTGTGATTGGTTACCTTCCGGAAGAGCATGTTGCAGCATTACCATACATGGAAAATCCGGATAGATAAATCCCGGAAATTTTAACAAGTGAATCGCGACCGACGTCCCTAGTGTTTAGCGCTCTGCACAGCCACCCCAGATGGTCAGCAGGGAATATGTTTAAAGGGATGTACGTCATTATTTGACCCTTTAGTATGGTTAAACATGACAACATTTATGGGTCCTAAAAGTCAAAAAAGCGTAATAGGTGCCCTTTAAGGTTAATAGAACCGCATGTTGAGCGAGTGTGATCTGTTTTGTGCCTCATATAATGTATCCTTTAAAGGCTTTTATTTTGAAGGTAATTTTAAACCGGAAGTTATGTTTATGCAAGTGGTTGACGGCTTGACGCATATGCTTGATTAAGGCTGTGTCTCAATTCAGGGGACGAATCCTTCGAAGACTGCAACGCATCTAGGCTGTTCCATTTAGAAGGCTCCTTCACATGCGGCCGACAAATGCAGCCTTCTTTTCCCGGATTTGAAGGATCCACCGGCTGGATCCTTCACGGCCCAACGTATCCAAAAATTCATTGCGCGCTGGATTCTTTTCAGAAATCGCGTTGGAGAGAGCGTAAGCGGCAGTTGCAGCAAAGTACATACTTAATGACATTACTATGCAATATATATTTTTTTATAATCAAATAAAGTTGGGACTATTTTAAATGTGCAACTTTATTGTCAGAGTTCAATGACATTAACATGAGCCATATAACGTTAAACCAATTAACGTTATATTTTAAATAATTATAATATAACGGCTCAATATTTCCCCTCCACGGTCCGGTTTGAACCGCAGCCGTCAGGGTTGCTAGGAGACAGGAGCGGCGCGTCGTCACGGCAGGTAAAGGGTGTTAGCGGCTTGTTACGCAAACTTGTATTTGAGCTGTCAAGTTCAAATACTTGAGCTCGACAGCTCTCTAGACCAGACGACTCATTTAAAAACGTTCGTTCCGCCTTCAGTCCGGCCTTCACGGTCTACGAAGGCCACACCTTAAAGACCGACACCTTAAAGACCGACTTACAGACAAAAGACAGGAACAAGCACAGAAAACATGGGTAAGAGGAAGAGGTCCAAACTGGAGGATGATTCTCTGGTAAGTTTAAAAATGTGATGCTATAGTAAAACGGTAGCTGATTCTAGCTAGCTAGCTGTTTGTTCTTTCTTTCAGAGGCTTTGGCGTGCTGCATTTGAACTAACGTTTAGCTTATGCTATCATATGAAACTAGGGGCGTATTTACACCAGGAAAGTCCTTAGTTCGATCTCTATGGTCCGGACCAAAACGCAATCTTTATTTTTTGGTTTGGTGTGGTTCCTTTTTACATTGCTATTTTTCACAACAGTCCGAGAATTTGTCAACAACGCACGTGTGTTCATAGATCCTTCAATCATTGGACAAGACGGTCGGGGGCAGGGTAACGCTGGATAACGCATAAAAAAAGTAAACAAAGAAAACAAACTATGGAGATTATGGAGATTCAGCGTGCTGCCCTCATTGTGCTTATACTGATTGGTTTCATACAGTTACAAAAAATTTAAGTACTTTGGAGCACGAAAGGCGCACAACGTAGATTTTATGATGTTATGCTATCCGCGGACCGCTCGAATGCCTTCTCCCCCATCCTTGTACTGAATGCATTAAATGCATCGGTATGTTCTCCAACATACTTTATAGGTGGCGTCTGCCCAGATATCCTAAAGACATTTCGTCTCCTCTTCGCTACATGTTGAGCCACGGCTCATTTTTAACGGGTCTGATAACGTGATGCCGGTCTGATAACGTGACGTTGATCTTTGAATTTACCGCGCTAATCAAAGAATATAAATAAACAAGCAGAAATCGTAGCCTGTTGCGTCCAAAAACGCATAATATTTTTGAACTGGGTCGGACTGAGCGCGGTCGCTTTCACAACTCAAGTGGGGCTCGGACCGGCTGTTTGGTCCGTACCAGAGTTCGATGGTTCATATTCACACCAGCCCAAAAGGTCCACACCAGTGATTTTTTGGTTTGGTTTGAACCAAACAAGGCACGTGTGAATACGCCCTAGCCAAACCTATCGAAGTGTGTGTGATGAATCCATTTCTAAACGGCTTAATGCTTATTGTAACCTGTCTGCTAACTGTCTATTGTGGTCAATGTTCTTTGTGTTTCTTTATATAGTGACAAGTAAGACCCGCCAGAAGAATTTCCTACCATCCCCTGAGGCCATGGAGAAGCCGGACTCGGATTCGTCTGGTCAGTTTTTTTAAATGTTGATGTTGAAGAATAAAAAAAAAATATTTATCAAAAGATGTGCTCCCTATTTACGGTATATGTATTATGTAATGCGTTTATTAACAACAATAAGAATCTCATTATTATATATGAGACCATTATTAATGTTATTAAGCAATCAATAAATAGTTAACAAGTTTCTTATAAGTGCTTATAAAGGTCTTATAATATCACAATAAACATGTTTATGATGTTATTATTAACACTTA